>NW_010137363.1:0-12777 GCF_000699245.1 Pterocles gutturalis | reverse complement strand
TCTTGGGTTCGGGACTGAGCCCCGAATTGGCCAATAAACTATTCCATAACATGCATGTCCTGCCCAATACATATGTAAGGACCCTCCGGAAGCTCACCCCTTTTGTTCTGGATCTCTTTTGCGCCGGGTCATCTCGCTCCAGGTGGTCGCTCTCCCAAGGCCTTCTCTTCCCACCCAGTCAGCGCTCGGTCTGGGACGCTCGGACTGTTATCTCTGTTCTGTGAGTGTGGTTTCGGGACTCTCCCTGCTCTGGGATCATTAGCTGGGAACAGGCTGAGTCTTTATCATTGGGTGGGGGGGGCAGTATCACTGTGTATCACTCATTTGTATATCTGTATATAGTATTATTTTCAATATTATTTTAGTTTAGTTATTAAATTGTTCTTATCTCAACCCATGAGTCCTTTTTTCCCTTTACCCCTTTGATTCTCTCCTCTATCCTTGGGTGGGGGTGATTGGGTGAGCGGGTGGGTGTGAGTTGGCCCCCAGCCAAGGGCAAACCCATCACACTCCTAGCTATACCATCTGAAGAAATATTATAACATATAGCAGTGGTGGAAAGGAGAGAGAAACTTTTGCTTTGTATGCATATAAGAATCTCTATGCTATTTTTCTGCTACATGTTTGACTTTATGCTTATTGACCCAAGCCTGTTATCTCTACTTAAGTGGTACCATGTACTTCCAGGTGATCCCAAGCAGAAACACACATTTCCTATCTATGAAGCATTTCTCTATGATAGGACTCTGCTTCTCCCTCTGCTGTGCAAGCGCTCAAATTTCTGCTTTTGGTGAAACATCTGTCTGAGTTTCCTCATGCAACTGTTGTACACCTGCTTTTATTGTGCTGCTTTGTGCTTTGTTGTGATCTTTAAAAAATACAGGAGATTAATGTAGCAACAGCAACATGGTAATTAAAGGTAGCATGGGGATTTCTCCTTCAAATCTGACCTTTCCAGTGTTATTGAAGAAAGAGCACAATAATGGGATATATATATATGCAGGATCTTTTCTGCTCTTTCTAGACATATTGCAATGCTATATAGAGAGGCCAGAAAATTGAACTGGAATGAGTCTTGAGAGGTCACTTTGTTCCCCTGCACCAAAGCACAGCTGCAGATATCCATGTATTTATTCCTGAGAGATGCTGATCTTTAATTCCTCTTATCAAAGAGAGTCCTCAATGTCTCAGGGTGGTCCCCTTCTGGAAGAGAAGTACGAACATTAGTGGTTTCCTAAGGGTTTTCCTGGGATAGAAAAACAAGAAATTGTGCCTTTTTTGTTTCAGTTGATTAGATCAATAGCAGATGAAGGAAAAGAACGAGGGTGCCTGGGTCAGCAATCTAATCCCATAAACTAAGGAAGGTCCATGGGAACAGAGGAAGACAACATCAATCTCCATCTGCTTATGGAAAACAGTATTTGGAGGCAACTATCTCAATTTTCCCAAAGAAAGCACTTCAGCCTTAATTTTGATTGCAAAAATATTGCAGCTACAAGTCCAGATGTGTGCAGTAAGTTTTGTAACTTGTACACGCCATGAATTCTTCACCTTTACTCAAATCCTGTCCTTTCCATATCTAACTCCATGTGCAAAGTTGATCTTTGAGATCTTCACTATTGAACAACTGAGGAATCAAACAGGTCTGGAATGCTATCATGCAGAAACAAAAGTGGAGATTTTGAAGAAGTTTTTTCCACTAATATAAGCAGGTGAGACAAAAATTGATTTCACAACTCAACAAATGACCCAAGAAAGACCCTAAAATATCAAATGGGGCACTGTGGATTTCTACAGTTTCATGAAAGTCTTGAAGGTAATAATTATTAGTACTAATAATTATTAATAATAACCACATAGGCATGTGGTTTCCCATAAATTCTCGGAGGCTGAAAAACTGGTCTACAAATTTCATGGAAGATTCCTCTTGAGATGTTCTGTTTTATTTTGGCTAGATCAGAAAGACAGTGGTTGATAACAGCCTCAGAAATCTGGCACTTTGAACCTGCAGACTGCGCCAGCTTAGGCAGAAACATGAATTTACTTTTTATTAAGAGAGGTATGCATAAAAAAAACTTTTTTCAAAGAGGATTAAAATGTGGTTGTTGTTCCTGTCAGGTTTTCAAGTACTTGTCATTTACTACAAGATTTAAAGTGAACTGCCCAGTCCCCATTCTTAATAGTAGCATAAGACTACCAAAGGATTTAGCTGAAGTCAGGTCACATTGTGCTAAGCGCTATTCATGAGTAAAATCTAGAACCAAAGTAAGCAGATGACACTTCCCATCCACTTAAAATAGAAACTGCAGGTGAAAGCGTAAAGAAATCTATTACCACAAGTTTTCATAGAGTAACCCATTTCAGAGGTGTTAGGCAATTTGATCAAGGTCACATAAGACATCTTGTGGCTGAGCTGAGGGTCAAAGTTAAGAACAGCAAAGTCTCATAGGAATTTCAAAACCCATCTGTCTTCTTCTCATTTAAATCCTTAAATAATAAGGACAAAAGCATAATTAACGTGCCCGCACACGAAAGTCTGTGACATGTAGGCTTCATATCATACAGACAGGCATGGTTATGCCTCATCCATCGATAAAGTCTTCTAGTTTAGATTGAATCTTCTGTAAACAGATGAGCAGCACAAGTCTGAAAAAATGTATATTGTCACTCTTATTGACACTAAGCAGTACTGTCTTCTTCAAGAGTGACAGAGTCCATGAATAACTCCTAAAGAGCATTGTACCAGGTAGCAGACCTCCTTGCTTAAAATTACAAAGTACCCATTCAACAAGACAAACTTTATACACAAAACTGGATCAAGGATGCTTGCAGAGTGATGTGCCTGATACCTGAATCCACTTCCCCTGCCAAGAAGGAAGATGAGTGTTGGCAGCATGTGTGCTCGCATGCGTGCACTTGTGGACATGGTGTGAAAATGTGTCCCCCCAGTGCTGCAGTCCCACCAGCACAGGGCTCTACTCTGCAGTGGGGGCTGCCTGAGGCTCCCGCCTGCCAGGGCCAGGTCTGCAGCAGCGAGGGACTGGGTGGGGGTGACTGACATTTGAACAGACTAGTGAGTTCAAGGGAGAAATTTCATGTATGCTGTATGTAATATAATTGTTATTTCACCTAGTAATAAGAGAAGAGACCCCAGAAGAAAGGAGAGTTAAGATACTACCTCCAAATGTGCATGTGCTGGAACATGACAGCGGGTCAGCCATGAGACGCATGGACATTATATAGATATGTGGCTCTAAACATGCATGTGCTTCTCTTTCACACCCTACTCCTATTATTGTAACAGCATTAGCTTAGCTCTTAATCTTTTTTTATTAAATATTTTTTCAGCTGTTAAAAAAATAATTTTCAAATAATTTTAATTTTAATGTGCCTCCTTCCTTCCTTCCTTCCTTCCTTCCTTCCTCCCTCCCTCCCTCCCTCCCTCCCTCCCTTCCTTCCCCTCTCCCTTGTGCCAACACCATTTCAGAGGATGGGGAATTTTTTTAAGAGATAAGGTAGGAAAGAGGTGGGAGGGGAAGGGAACTTTTCTGAAAACTGGGATGAATGTGTAGGCACTGTTCATCCTGCTGTAGTTGAAAGGTATGACAGAGGTGAAGGGAAAGATGAGGGAAGGCAGAAAATAGAAGAAAAATAAATCCAAGCCTGTTTTTAAAAAACAAACTAAATAATTATAAAACTCAATAGTTTATTGTAAGAGAAAATTATTTGGTTCCTTTAGAGGTAGCTCTACCCCCGTGATTTTAGAGAATACAACAGCTCAACACAGTCAATCCTTAGCCCCTCTGTGCTCTACAAGTGATAACTCCTTTCTCCTCCTCCTCTTTCCTTAACAGCCTTTCCTGATACTAAAATCCTCCCTTACTCCTTACTTCCTGCCTTCTCTTTCAACGAGCCTAACCATCAACACAGCTCGTTAAACTCAGAGCAGTTGTTTCCAGTTTGTATTTCACTTTGAAACTGGTTGTTTTCATTTCAGCAAAGGACATTGTGTATGTGTCAGAAAACATTTTTATTTTTCATAGCTGTAACAGTTTGTCTAATAAAAGACTTTATCTCTGTTCCCAAGCCCCACCTGGTTTATGTTCTTAGCTCATGATAGCCAGAACAACAATAACTCTCCTCCTCTCCTCCCGAAATATTTACAGGGTGTCTTTTATGTTAAAATTGAGCAGCACTTGAGAGAACACGTCACCGTTTGGGGGATGTCTCCTGTTTATGTGTACAGAGATGCAGGGAAAAGACAGATTTGATCACACTACTCAGTGACTGAAGCTCTGCTTCAAATACTAGAAGGTAGTGCCTCTCTCAAAGACCTATCCATCAACATTACTCATATGACACTCCTCACCCTACCATCTAGCTCCCTTTAATGGATCACTTCCCACTTTCCTGTGTGGAGTCTGGCCATCAAAAAGGCACTTTGGGTTCAAATAAATTTTTCTCTGACTTTGGTAAAGATAGGGAAGGGAATTTCAATAAGCAAAGACATTTAAACATTTAAGCAAAGACCTTCCAAATAATTTTTTTCCTTTGTTTTTAAGGTGATTTAAGAAAGGCAGCTGCATTGACTTTTGTGAAGTTGCACAAAATATTTTGGTTTGTACTATGAAAATGCAAATACATTGCAAAGGCAATGTAAAATTTTAGATGGCAAAGGTGATGTAAAATGTCTTTGCCCACCCTCAAAGCCCCATGCAAAAAAAAACAAAAAACAAAACAAAACAAAAAAAAAACCAGATTTTGCCATCCTGAGAAGAGGACAACATTTTTCCAGTGGAAAAATTCAGTGTTCCTGGCTCTGGCTTTAGCACAAACTGCCTACCAAAGGCTACAGAGGTCTTGGAGAGAGGCTGCTGTCTGCTGCTTTAGCTTTCTTTGCAAAGCCTACTCTTTCGCATAAAATCTTCCCTTCGGTGCTGCTCCCCTCTTGACTCTTCCATGCACAGCAGTGGCTTTTGTGCTGCTCCCAGTGGGTGACAGACCCCAGGTTCATTCTATGCAGACCCATGCCTGGACAAGCTCTAACCAACTGTATTTTTAAAAACAGGAGGATCCCAGCTGACAATCTTAACCTTTGATTTGATATTTTTGTGAGAATCTTGGGACTCCAGCATGTAGTCTTTCCTTGAACCGGTTTCCCTCCATGTTTTCAGTTTCCCCCATTTTCCCCATCTTCCTTGTGGCTTTGTGTCTGTGAACAACAGTATGGGTAGGAATAGCATTTCATCTCATAAAATGTGGAGAGTTATTTTTGCAAGAACATTGCACATAAGCTATACGACACAGTCTAAAGATCCATCAGCCCCTGTTCTGCTGGTAGCTAGCTAAAGGAAAATATTCTTTAAAAATAACAAAACTGTTAGGGAAGTGAAATACTACTGCCTGAGCAGTGAGGCCCTGAACCAAAGTTGAACTCTAGGTGAACCCCACAACCTAATAGTATACCTAATATGTATAATATTGATCACATATGCAATGTATTACCTTATGAATATATGCCAATTTCTAACAGCTTTTGTTGTAACGCAGGAAGTCAGGATCTGGCCTTGGGAGAAGTCATTCTAAAATCCTGGGAGAAAAGGAATTTTAACATGCTTGCTGAGTTTTGATGTCTGACCACAAATCTTAAGAAGCTGTGTCTTAAAGGGAGAAAGTGCATCAAAAACCTCAGTGGAGGCCAGAGAGTAGGAGAGCTTATGAAAGTCACATACGGAGCTGCCAGATTAAATGTCATGTCAACTTGTGGAAATTACTATGTGTTGTCCTACTATATTGTCATTAAGAAATGCACCTAGAGGTGATGCGGATGACAAGGCTTCCAGCACCACCTGCAGCCGCTCTGCCATGGGACAGTGGTGGCAGCAGGAGGGCTCTGCTGACACCTGCACTGGGCAGCTGCTCACACACTTCCCTCTCTCCAGGGTGGGCGCAGGGGTACCCCCAGGACACCCCCAGAGATGCACATCAGGATTTACCACTTTCGAAACACATGTGCAACAACCCATTGCATATCACCAACCCAGCAAGCCTGGGAAGGGCCCACATTGCCGCACACAGCCAGATTGTGCCCCGTGCTGTTCAGGGTTTGGGTACATGCTTGTGAAAAGACACAGCCTGATCCTGCAGAGGCAGTTCTTGACTGAAGGTGCTTCATACACACATGCACGCTGGCCATGAACATGCCCATAAGCATGGTACAAAGATCTTAATAACTAGAGACAATAATTCCTTAGTGTCAAAAGAACTTTTTTCAAGGAAAAACAAAAATGATGGTGCAGGAAAAACAACCCTTCCTGGCAGATAGTTTGCTTCGGTAGAAATAAGCGGTAGAAAACATAGTCTACTTTCCAATGAAATCCTCATGTATTGTACGCCAACATATGTATACGCCTTGCCCTTCTACCTTTCACACTGTTTTAGGTTCATGATCTTTCTCAGCAACTATTATAACTGTAATGTGAGAGGTGCTAAACTTTTCACAACCAACACAAATAAATGTGTGTACAGGTAGTAGCTGGTATATACAGGCTCTATACTGTTACAAAATAAAACACTACACATTTTTTCTCCAGGTTCAAAACATGTGTTTCCACAGTAGGGGGGGGGGAGGGGGAAGGGGAAGGAAAGAAAAAGGATATTGTGAAAAGCACATGATAGGTTTTGCTTCAGGAGTGAGCTCTTCCACATGCTTTCCAAGTGACACTGGGCAAGTCATGACTACTTCCTGCGACATCTGATGGCAGTGACCGTTTGGTTTCAGTGTTCTTTGTACTTTCCCCCATGTAAATTTTATGTTTTTTCCCCATAGTGAGTGTCTATGGCTTCTGGTGATTGGGACAGGGAGCCTTGTACCTAAAAAAGACATAAATACCCAATTGCAGTGTAGGGTCCCAAGTAAGACAATGCAGGCAATACATCTTCCAGATTTAGTCTACAGATAGTAGAACACTATGTTTAAGTAAAATACAAAATATCCACAAAATATAGCAGTCATTTGGGAAGACAGAGGCTGATCTAGACTCTACAATTCAGTCCAGCACAGAGGAGTCCATGAACCAACTCCCAGGCAGCCATAGCACCGTACAGCACTGTGACAGACATGAGTTGCTGCACCTTGGCTGTTCAGCAATGTAGAAATGCCCTCAGTGTGTTTTCATGACAGGGAACGAGTCTGGACAAGCATTACAGTGCAATTAGAGATGTCTTGTTCAGACAATTTGATTCTGGTGTCCATGTTCCTCAGCTCTTCAGTCCTGCCAAGTCAGATAGAAAAAAAAAACACGATTAAACAGACTGCCAGCTTATAAACAAACCTGCAGCAATTGCCTTCATTCCTGAAGAGGAATAAACTCACCCTTGAAAATTCAGGGTTTTTAGACGTTAAGAAAAAAGCAGCATTGCAAAGCCCTGTACTTGGAGGTGCTTCATCCATGACTTGTCCTAATTACCAATCCTGCCAATACAGGGCAGGATCTGAGATGTTTCTTGTCCCAGCAACACTCTCAGGTGCACACCTGTAGTGGAGGGCAGCCCTGCTGCCAGGCTCAGGCATAGACCTCCCTCCCCAGCCCAGCACCCTATGGGGCCACGACCCCTGGTGCTCATACCGGGGCTGATCCTCGCTGCCCCGTGGGGCAGAAATGCACTGCCATGATTGTGCAGAAGCTGATGTAGCTTTGGATTTACACTGACAAATGCACTGTGTCTGGAGGTGCTCTTCAGGCTAGGACTGTATTTTCATCCTGGCCATGAGCAGACTTTGGGGCCCAAAGGATGCAGGATGAGCATATGTGATCGGGCAAGACCGCCAGCAGCTCTTTGGGCTGCCTGAAAAGGAAAGTCTGTTGATTTACTGTAGGGCAAACATAGTCCAGTGTCTTAGACCATTATAATCCCATTCTGTTTTTGCCAAGGTTTACAGCGTCCCTCTCTGTCTCTCAGTCTTTTTTTTTTTTTCTTTTGTCTTCCCTGCCCTGCCCCCCCACTCCTTAAGCAGGAGTATCTTTATTCTAAGCACTGGACTGAGCTATACCCCCAGAATTTGTGTCCAAGGTATGTATTTAGGAGAGGGGGAGGAGGAAACCACAAATCTAGTCCATTGTACTCCTTCTGACCAAGAAAGGGCAGATATTAGGATATCTTGTACCCTAAATATCTATTATTTATCCACTTCATTCCACACATGTAAAGTGAAATTGGATACTTCTTCTGTTAAATGATATTAAAATCAAGATGATTTTGGAGAAATTATTTCAAAACATCTAGGAACCAGCTTTACAAATGCTCCAATGACATTTTTGGCAAAGTAAATTCTTTGTTATTCAAGATATTAAATGTACCTTGGAGGAACTGAACACAGGCATCAGAAATTAAAGTGATCACTCTACGTCTGTCTTACTTGTATTTCACTGGCCATGAACTTATTTTGCTTGCATCTTCTCAGAGGCTTAAGAAAAAAGGAAAAGAGGGAAAATAAAAAGCTGAGAAATGCAGATGTGATCTGAATTTCAAGGGAACTAAACTTCTTGATAAAATATTCTAAGAAATTCACATAATCTTTTCTCACCACATATGGTTTCAGGTTGAGATTAATGTTTCAGTTCTGATTTCAGCTGCACATTTATTTTAAAATAATAATTAAAATATTAAGGAGAGTCATTAGAAAAGTAGATTTTAAGGCAGCTTTTCTTATTTGCAAATGTAGTAGTAGTTGAAAGAACCTAATTATTCCCAGTTAAAGGACTTTACACTACAGCACATTACTGACCTTTATCTAGCTATAAACAAACACCCACTGAATATCAGCACGTTATGGTTAATTAAACAACAACAGTTGGGTGGGGGAGGGAGGAGGAGGAAATAATAGTCATTTAGTTTAACTGGAAAAATGTGATGAGACTTGTAATGCAACTACAAATGTGGTAAGTTAAAAATACGAGTCTCTTAAAGTTTGCGCTCTAAGTACCGCAAATAGCAAACAACATCAGCATCCTAGGGCATGGTTTCAGCTAATTGATGACTCATCTTTTGTTAGTGGTACCAGACAGAGATTTATAAAATCAGAAATTTTAAGAGAAGATAAAATTATTATATCTAATCAGTATTGGTCTTTCCAATAAAGCTTTCCTATTTCTTTGCTTCCAAATGCTGCAGGACGGGCTTCCTCATCCATCATGCCATTTCTGCCCTAAGAGGGAAGATGCAGCCCCACTACAAAGTCGACAGTAGCCTGGGAGGGGCGTGCTCAGCATCACTCAGGGATGTGTGATTTAATTTCATGTTCAAACTCATTCTCAGGTACTGGCAGGGAGATGGCTGCTGCCTGGGACCCTCACTCAGCTTCCAGTTCTCCTGCCACACAGTCAGCTCGGTCTCATTTCTGTGGGGGTTCAGTACCCAACTATGGATGGGCCATGGTCTGGAGCCCCTGCACTAGCGGGTAAATGGGTGGCATAAACCCCGTGGTCTACATGCAGTCAGACGGGTGCCTTCAGTGTTGGGGTCCCTGCAGGGCCCCTTTCCCCGCAGGATTTGAGATGGCACCCCCAGACTGCTTGGCAAGCCCTAGGCTTGGGAAATGTTGAGGTTGGTAGCTCTCATTTTCTCAACTTCAGGCAGCTCTGATGTAGAAAGGCAAAAGCAGCCAGAAACACAAATATTTGCACAATGGAAAAAACACTCTTACCCTGCATTTATTCTGAGCTCATCTCTGCCCTCCTTTTTAAATAACACATTAAAGATACATTATATATCAATTTAATAATAGCTTTTCATTCCTAAAGTAAGCAACTGTAATTTATCAGCCTTTTATAGACCAATAAATAGGAACAGAGGGTAAATGCAGCACAATACTGAAAAATCAGCCTAGGTTGCCCTGCCCTGGACTATACCTATCTGTTGTAGTACAACTGTACCTGAGACAAGACGCCTTAGTACTCACCTCATGTCTTTTTTTTGGCCTTGCCTTCAAATCAGGCAGCCAGAGAGAAAAGCAGCAGTGCAGATGGGAAGGCAGAGATGGACACCTTTTGCCCATGGCACACAGCCAGCTCTGCACCTACCACTGACAGGCACAGGGATGGCCTCCCCATGGCCATCTCTGGAGCTAAACAAAGCCCTTGGGGCGTCATGGATGATTCGGGTGGCAGGGAAACCCAGGAGTTTTCTGGACCTATCCCCTGCCCAAAGCAGGGTCAGCTCTGGGGTCAGACCAAGCTGACAGGGTCTTGGAAACCCCCCAAGGATGGAGGCTGCACTCTTGGGTGGGGCTGGGCTGGGCTGCTGGGCACTGGACTTAAAGAGATTTTCAGCCCAGATGTCCAGTGAATTAGTCCGAGCTTTAGAAATTAAAACCATTAACTGGGAAACAGGGATGGTGGCTCTGGGTGACAAAGGACGTAGATCATAACCCTACCTTTGCCAAAGGCTCCCTTGCATGGGATCAAGGGTTACAGGTTTTGGGTGCCTCAGGTGCTCCCTCTAGGAAAGATGAAAAGTCACTCTGAAGCAACCATTTAAACTTCGCTGCTTCAGTCATTAATGTTTGTAAGAAAGCGTTAGATTTCACAATGGAAGTTGCCACAGACAAGATGCAAGATTTTTCTCCTGTGATAATCAAGGAAAAATACTGCATCTGAGCATTTCTCTCTTCAGAGTCCCTTGTTAGACTGTAGCTAGCATACATTTCATTTGTGGTTTTATGGAAAACGTATATTTCAGCACTTTTTTCCAAAACTTATTAGCTCAATCAATTTTAATCCATTTTCTCTCTTCCTCCAGGGTGAACAGAGGAGGAAAACATAGATAAAGGGGAGAATCGTAAGCAATATCTGCAGATGACATCTTCCTGCAGTAGCACTTCTGGCATCTGATAACCTCCCACTGACAGCCTTTCTTGTGGTAAAGGCTGTAACAAACTGTTGCTGGGCAGAAGGAAAATGTCAAGTGCATCATAAAAGTCACAGCAAACACGTATCTCAAAATGATGGAGGATTTATTGCAAGTGTGTATTTCTCCTTTGTATTGCCACATTTTGAACTTCCCAGGTCTTTCATGAACAGAAATTAAGTGACTCCATATTTATAATACAAAATATATGCTTTTACATATAACTTCTTCAAGTATTCTTTTGTTATCAATGCACCAGAAAGAACAGTTACATACTCGATTACCTAAAAGAGTCTATCCAGGCATGAACACTCAGCACTGTGCTGCCAATTAGGGAAGAGAACTTTAGACTCCTCTTCTCAAAGGCATAATAAATAACAAAAAGCTGCTTTGTCCTATATCTTTTTGTTTTTAGGAAAAATAAAAGATTTCTCTGTTTTGTTCCTGCTAGTGAATCTGTATTGTTGCTTGTATAGGAAAGAGCAATATTCAGTAACTAGGACTTCTAATTTGTGCTAATATTTTTTTGTCTATGGTACATGATGTACCTCTAACAATAAAATAGCAAGCAAGTACAACGTGGTGGGAGCTGTATTCAGAATACAAATGAACTGGTAGTCCTTTGAAAAAGAGTAAATAAGAGACCTCTAGTGCCTTACAAGATTGAGAGCTCTAATGCACTTGAAAGAACTAGCACAATGCAACAGCTGAATTGTATGTATCATGCAATTATTAAAATGATTTGATATAACTAAAAGCTTAATTTTAATATGTTTTTCTGATAATAAAAATACACTAATAAGAGCTACACTTGTAAACTGCTTTTTGAAAGAGGAACTCCAGGTCTTTTATCACTCAACTGGTTCACTGTGACCAGCCCTATAGTGGAGGGGAGCTCAGAGGAGAAGCTAGAAAAAAGCGAAACAAACACCTCCCTAACCCCCAAACACAATAAAGAGCTCAGGGAATAATAAAGAAGGCTAAACTTATGTCAACACCAGGGAGACTGGAGAGCAACATCAGTTTTAGGTAAGACAACTGCATCAGTGAGACATCAGGTTCCATAAGGCAGTTGACAAAGAGCAATGACTTCCTCAGCCAGCCAGTGCAGTGTGAGGCAGGGAGTGAATACGTGGCTCCGCCCAACATGAAGCATAAAAACTAGACAACAAATAAAGCAAATTTTGAAGAGAACAATTATTTGAGCTGGCTTCAACCCATGTATTCATTTCTCCCTGGTGATTGGGGATGCCCAGTGTGGTAATGGTGAGTATATAGAGACTGGTAACAGGAATCACATTTGTGTTTTGATTCAACTGTATATCGCAATTTCTGTACTATAATTGTGTTGTGATTTCAGTACATTGTTGTGTCACTCTGCTAAACTAAAGTCTCATATAACACCAAATAAATCAAATAAGTAACTTGACATTAAGTAAATTTGGTAATGTCCTGGGTTAAGCTGAGACAGAGTTAGTTAACTTTCTTCATAATAGCTAGTGAGAGGCTGTGTTTTGGATTTGTGCTCAGAAGAAAGCTGATAAGAAGTGATGTTTACGTGGCTGCCAAGGTCTTTCAGCTTCTCTGGCTGTCTGCAGACTGGAGAAGCTGTGAGGGAGCACAGCCCCAGTTACTAGCCCAGGATTTGATCTGAGGTTCAGGACTGAGACCCAGAGTGGCCAATAATCTATTCCATAACATACACGTCATGCCCAGTATATAGGTGAGGACCCTCCGGAAGATTGTCCCTTTTGGTTCCGGATGTCTTTGGCTCTGGGTCATCTCGCTCCAGGTGGTCGGTCTCCCAAGGCCTTCCTCCCCAGCCCTGGTCAGCTCTCGATCTGGGACGCTCGGACTGTTATCTCCGTT
>NW_010137362.1:0-7587 GCF_000699245.1 Pterocles gutturalis | reverse complement strand
TTGCTACGCTTAGCTAGTGCGGTGTGCACGTAACCTTGTAAGTAAGGCACCAGCTACTAACTCCGCACTTCGCTCCCGAGAGTTACTCCAGCCTCCCCCCACCGTCTTTCCCTGCCCCGAAAGCCCTGCTTTCCCACTTGGACAGAAGGATTCCCAGTGGGGGTTTCCCTGGAATTAGGCATCCTGCAGGACATGCTGATGCAGTGTTTACACTTACAACCACAAATTTTTTTTAAGACGTTCCCTGAATATTGGAGGGTTTTGTGCATTTCATTTTTCTAGCTGAAATTCTAGACATTACTCCATTTGCTATCTACTACCACTACCAACTCCCACAGCCCCTTCCAGCTACAAGCTTAAAACAGCTACAACCATTACCGAACTTTGCAAGAATACTTCCACAGTCAGTAAAACACAGATAATTGTTTGGCTGAAATACTCCAAGTACTTTGGCTTTCCTTCCATTAGCCACATTAGAGTCAACAGTATTTAAAAATAAGAAATATCTCAACAAAGCTTTCAATTTCTAGAGCCTCTGGGGATTTGAGAGCCTGTTGCAAACACTAATGAATTAATCCACACTAATCCAATAAAATAGCTATCCCTTCCTATTTTACAGGTGTTTATACCATCAGATCAACCATCAGATTGTCAGCCAAATACAGAATTGAGACATCTTGCTTGAAAAAATCTGTCCAATAGGTTTCATAACAGAGTATTTTGTATATGAAATGTATACTATAAAGGTGTGTAAAGGAGTCAAAGACTAGTTTGAGCTTTATACAATCCAAAACAACACAATATATCGCTATTTCCCTTCTAACTAACGTTCAAAGCACAGCATGTCAATGGCCAGGCCTGAGCAGATCCACCGTGTCCACTTCACAGCACTCATAAAAGGGGGTGAAGATATTTTTTTCAGTTACTTTTTAACACAAAGTAGCCAGAAATCAAGGAAACTGACTTGAAACTATTGACAAAAAAGTGACTAATATTGTCAGATCTATGTCATCATAGAGACAACTGAAGTCTGTTACTTCCGAAAAGGACAATATCCCAGTGTCATAGCTAAATACATGCAGCCTGAGATACTGTCACATAAGGATCAGTACCATTCGATACAGGTAATAGTTTCCTGAACTATTTAGAGGGGAAAATCATAGGCTACTCCAAGAAAAGAAACAAACAGATCAATTGCTACCCCTATGCTTTATGTGACATATCGTAGGTAGTCTGGTATTTGTAAAGAAGTTAAGGAAACAAAGGGGGGGGGGGGGGGAAATATTTATGAAGAAAGAAATGCCTCTTCAAACTCCAAGGTATTTCTGTCTCTTCTTTTTATGTCCAACTATTGCTTTTGCCTTTTTAAGTGGAATAAAGTGCCTCATTTCTGTCCATACTAACTTTTACAGTCAAGACAACAGCACTATATATAAATCATACCTACATTCACAAATGCAATTAAATTACAATACACTAAAGATGTTTTTGCTACAACTACATTCCCAAAGCCGTCACTGGGAAATGAAAGTACTTCAAAATTTACTGGGCACACAACCAGCAGATCCTCCAGCAACTAAACCCATATTTCCTAATTTTCTCCTGAAGTCCTTTAGCTCACAAGAAACTTTGATTCAACTAAACCAGACACTTGCAGAAATACGAACATGTATATAAAAGCTGAAGATGCCAGGAGAAAAACTTCTAATAAAGATGAAGCCTGATGGAGAGTAACACTGCAGTTTCCACACTCCAGGGCCCAAGTAATTAGCAATAATTGAAGGGCAATTCAGCATTTTTTTTATGCACCTCTCTCTCGTATATAAGTATGGGGAGTGCTTTTCTTGTTTTTATACTTAACAGAACCAAATGCTAAGCAGAAACTGCCCATGGTCCCCCAACTGTTTCAGAGACAGAAGTTAGGTTAAGTCGTCCATCAAAATTAATTTGTCTTTTAATATAAGAAGACTTACAATAATTTAATGTAAAATGTTTCTAAACCAAATAAAATCAGATATTTACTTGACCTTGATGACAGCTTATTCTCATTTTGGCTAACAGTTATTGAAATAAATCCATTTCAGAGTGGCTATAAAGGCTTGCTCTGGTTCAACTAATTCCAGTCATTCCTCAAGATTAAAGGCCACAGTTTCTTTTGTGGATGAAAAGTCTTTAATTTTTCTTTTAACTATAGCTTAAAAAAATTCTCAAATAGCCTTACGCTAAATTAAATTAGTTACATTTTGAAAAAATAATTATCCCATCTTTAGACAAAATAGACTACGGAGCTGTAGTTTAAACCCGGATGAATCTGCTAGGTTAGCTGAAGTTTTCAGAAGTGTCATGACTTTCATGAATTACTTTCTAACACTTGCTAACGCACAATGCAGTCTGCTGGATATACCATCAGCTATCTCACTAGGGTATCTTTGAGGATTACCTACCCACAGGCTCAAAGACTGAAAAGAAAATGAAGGAAAAGAAACATACAAAGCAGAACAAGATGCACAAGGTCACCTGCCTGGAGCTCAAATGCTGCAGAACAGAGAGGTACCTTGTAGCAGAAAGAGGAGAGCCAAGAGAAAGCATTGTGCACCTACACTGCTACTCAAACGACACCTCCTGTGAATCTGCAATTAAACATTTTGTAGGTCTGCACTCAACCAAGTGAATAAACAAGTCTACCTTCTCAGCAGGAGTGGCAGGGAAGAAGGCTCACACAGGTATCACATTTTTTACAGCAGTACTCCTTTCCCTCAGCTGCATCAGACCACCAAAAGAACTGGCACAGGTACATTCGACTTCATCTTAATTCCACAACACAAGTCAGGGCTGGGTGGCCACCATCCTGCCCTCTGCCCTCCCTCTTCTAGCATGCTTTATTTAAAGCTACACAAAGTTATATTTTGTAAAAGCCACGATTAATTTTGCCTGACAGACAAAAAATACAAAATTATCAATAGCTCAGAGACATAAAAAGTTCACAACCTGGGTACAAACTTACTAACCACAGAACAGCAGAAAGCAGTGCCGCACACCTGGCTTTGGCAAGCCTACATTCTTAAAGCTGCCGTTTGTAAAGCACCTCAGCTACCTTTGGTGACCAACCTTCATGTCTCAGTGCTTACAGCCACAAAATAATCCTTCTCTCTCCTCCAGCACCTAAAGTAAGCTTCAAGAAGCCAAGCTGATAGCGACCAAAGGTTATGATACCTCTTCTGTCTCTTGCACAGCCTATATGAAACATGTTGGCCATCTCAACAATAGTCTCAGATAAAGCATGAGAAACCCATGTAAAAGAAAAAAAACTGAAGAGTATCCATATTTTTAAAGGTTTTTTCCCTAGCCAAAGGAGTGCAGAACTTGACCATGCAAGGACTTAACACCCTCCAGATCTGACAGAGTACAATCTCAGTTTCATAGTCCCTGTGGTGTGACCATAATGGCGTTGCTTACATTTCTTCCAGAATGTGACTAGTGAACTGCTGTATATGAAGAACAGAAAAATGAAAATGTATTTATCTGGGTTACAGTAAACATGAAAGAAAAAAAAATACCAGCATTAAAAAAAGATCTGACAAGTTCATGTGAATGCTCTGCATTTAGCTCTTGTTTTAGAGCAACAGTCTGTTATGTTGGCTCCTCTACAGTTTAATGATTTCCTGTTAAGAATTTAAAATTAGAAGCCTCCAACAACTTCCCCATAAACTATTTTCAAGGTTCCTTTAATATCCACATCAAGGAGATATAGTAGGTTCATATGTTATCCATGTCAGTTCACTTCCTTCCCACTTCAAAATAAGCACATCGCAGGTTTTTTATTGTTTTCTTAGAACCCTTTTTTCCACTGAGTATGTCCAGCTATACTAATTAAAAAAATAACGCTGTTCACATACACCAGCTCACATTTAAACCATGGCAAAATGAGAACTGCTAGCCTAATCTGAAAAGCCTAAACTATCCTAGATTATGATCCAAATCTAATTTTTCCATTGATGAGTCAGCTTGAATCTTCAAGCACATTCATACTGAACTTCATCTGTGTTAACGGATCAATTTCACAAAACACATTTTTGCTCTTTGACAAGAACCTTACCTTTAATAACAACATGCAAACAATAGTCTTGCACTGGCACAGCATATGGAACAGATTTGATCTTTTGCATCCGTGCAAAACAAATACAGTATTTATGTGGCACTTTTACCAATACATCTCAAACCACATAGCCCTGTTTATTCTTTTGACTCAGAAACATTATAATTGCAGTAGTTTACTATTACACCACCTTTTCAAAATTATTTGAGACAGGCACATATAAAAGAGCATCTGCAGAGACATCCCACCTCAGTTCCTCAGTAGGTCAAT
Source organism: Pterocles gutturalis (assembly GCF_000699245.1). Classification (NCBI taxonomy): domain Eukaryota; kingdom Metazoa; phylum Chordata; class Aves; order Pterocliformes; family Pteroclidae; genus Pterocles; species Pterocles gutturalis. The sequence continues at coordinate 3,221 of NW_010137362.1, read as the reverse complement.
GAAAGGACTCACAAACACTAATCACCACCTTTCTGACAAAAATCAGCGTCTTTACCTATCCACCCACAATGCCAGTTATGTGAACACTTTCTAATTAATTTCAGTTAAAAATGAGTCAGGTGAAACTGCGGTCGACTTAACATGACCCAAGAACACACCAGTGAAAAAAACGCAGCAGGAAAAGAGGCAATTCTGCTGCTTCTGGGGCAAGCTCTAACAAAAGTACAGCTCCTAACTTGGCTGAAATATAAATCTGCACATACAACTGAATAAAAGACAAAAAAACACCCCTTTTCAGTTTGCAGTTCAACCACACAGTCAAAAATGATGAGACAAAGACAACACTGCTACTTTCTCCAGTAATTTGAAGATTGAATTGCCTTGTTAGTCATGAAACCATGGCTTCACATACAGGTTTGGAAAGCCCATGTTAACAACCTCCTCAGGAAGAGGTGAACTTCAGCAATTCACTGTTGTCCAAAGATAGTAACTTGGTATCAATAGCTGGTTGGTTTTTTTGGGTTTGGTTTTTTTTTTGGGTTTGTTTTTTTTTAAGGGTTTTGAGGAGGTTTTTCTGTGGTACAAAACAACATCAGGCTCCCACCACATTCTCTTGAAATTACACAATCATCTTTGCAGATGCAAAATCTCTTCTATTTTAACTTCTTAAACAGAGGGAATTTTGACAACCAAGAGATTGTTTGATCTCTAGGGGCAGCTTTTATAATAGAAGGCTATGATCAGATTTTCTTTATACACGTACCCATTATTAGGCTTGTCTGCATCTCCATCCACTACAACGATACACAGCTGTACAGAGCCACTGCACTCCATACGCTTTACATGTGAGTTGTTCAGATACCCAGATGCATCTTCAAAAGCAAAGATTACAGAAGACAGACTGACTGAATGCCTTTGCCTAAATCACCATTTTGCTTTCAGACACAGGCAGTATTTGTAAATGTCCTTTAACTGTTTCCCTATATAAAAAAGACACGAGAAAGATATTAACAAAGATAAGAAAACCCATCAGAACCTCTGCCAACAAGTACTAGAGCCAGAAAGTTTTTCTAACATCTGCAACTATTAATGAGGAATTGAATTAAAATAAATTATGGATATTAAAAGCACATCACTGAATGATGCCATTTTTCTAACAAGTTCCCAGTGTAACTTAAGGGGAAAAAGAAAAAATCCATACAACAAACAGGCTACATCTTAAATTGAAAGGTATTCTGAAACCTAACGAATTATTTATGAAAATTTACTTTTGTGAGTCTGTTTTGCTACAACTATATCACTTTGAATGGTTACCTACCATCTCAACATTAAACACACACTGAATCAAGGACTCCAACGACTCTCTAATAATGCCTTTAATAACAAAGCAACAGAACACCAAGTTGCTCAATACATAAATATACCAATCCATACACTACTAATAAATAACAAATGCTACTATATCTAGATTTTATTACTACCTAGAGATTAAATCACTTTTGCCATAAAAATTATTCCTCAGGCTCTACCAAAATGAACTACAGACTGAATACATAATATGATATACTACAGAGAGGGTTTATATACTATATCCTTCTTTAATAGATAAGTTTATTTCTTCTCTGTGAATATGCACACTATAGCTTTGTCTACAAAAAATTATAAGACAGGAAAAGGTGTGGTCTAGCTCATTTCTCAAGACATAGGAACTTGTCAAGAAGATAAAGTCTGTTGCTACAGCACTACCTCAAAAAGTATATTTACCTGAGCCATTATTTTCAGAGATCTTATTAAATACTTTCTTTTAAGGCAAAATAAATAGCATTCTAGGTTCAAGAATTACCATTTCCTATGTATTATTAATACTTTTCTTTCACACCCTGGAAAGCTGCCTTACCTGTCCCCTCCTAACAGGCCTCTAACCTTTGTGAACTAGCTCTCTAGAAAGTAACTGAGGTAAATAGCCTCTGCCTCTTGGGGGGCTAATTGCCAATAGGAACCAGCTGTCATTCCTCAGCTGAAAAAAATCCACACCATCTCAGAAAATAATAAAAAAAAACCACCACTGAAGCCACCAACAGGCAAAAGGAGGAGAAAGCAATCTTCCATGGTCTGTTTATGTCACGTTCCTTTCTTCCCACCCCATAACATTTGTTTCTGCAAGTAAAGGACAAAGAATAATGTCCTCTCACAAAATGGTGGGAGGAAGGGATAGCAACAATTTAGCATTATTAAAAACAGTTTCCAAAGTGAAACAGCAGAAGTTCTGCCTCCTATAATTCTTTAAAAAAAAAAATCCAAACAATACGTCACAGTAGCAGTCCTACATTAGCTAAGAAAACCAAAATAAGACTTGACAGAAGGACAAATATTACCTGGTATAGTCAGTGCATCTAGGGTTTGGGTTTATTCTATCCATGGTATGACAAAAAGCTTGAAAAACGCAGAATATTTAACTCCAAATAAAAGTTTTGTTCAAGGCCACCCTAGGCCCATCAAACTTAAGTCATAGTAACTTAGTGTAATATCAGTATGTACCCAAAGTAGTACTCTTAGACTCCTTGCCTGTATTGCACTGGGGTGGCTAGATCACTGGCTACACACAGTGTGAGTCTGTTTTAGCCCAAATGATCTTAATTGCCTCTGCCTAAAAATCTACCATCTGTGTCCAGGAACTACCCAATATGCTCCCAGCAGTGTGTGCAAGCCCCACATGGAAAGCAAATTAGGAAGAAAAACATGCTTCCAACAGCTTGATAAAGAGATTTTGACAAAATATAGTGCCACTTCCAGGAGAGCTCAGGGGTTAATGACAGAGGGAAAATGGCAGCGTTACCACAGGGCAGCCAGGAGGAACAGCAGACAAGGCAGGTGTGCTTCAGGTACCTCAGCAAACCCCCTCAAACGCTGGGCTCCCAGGTAACGCTCACCTCGAGCTGCCAACACACCTGAAAGTCACAGAAAGCCCAGTATTAGCTGTAGGTTACCACAAGTGAAGCTGTAAATCCCAACACTTCCTCTCCTCAGAGAGGCCTGGGGCTCAGCATGTGGGCGGGGGGACGCTCGAGGCCCCCAGTGAGGGCAGCTGCTGGGGGTGCTCAGTCTGCTCCTCCTGCACCAACAAAGCCCCTGGAGCCCCCAAACCCAAGCAGCCCCAAGGCCCACGTTGGCTGTGAGGGGCTGTGACCCGGCTATGGTGGTCACCTGAAGGCCAGGCTAAG
>NW_010137361.1:0-9644 GCF_000699245.1 Pterocles gutturalis | reverse complement strand
GGGGCGCTGCTCGGGAACGCAGCGTTGTATTAGCTTTTGTTTTCCAACCGAGCGAGAGGGAAGGAAAGGCACAGCTTCCCGGCAGAAAGGGAAAACGCTTTAAAAAGGGCTCCCGCTGCTGTCAGTAGAAAGAGAGATTTACCTTGGATTGTTTAAATCCTTTCGTCAGCACACAAAATGAAAAACTCCAGTAACTGCTGTGACGGAGGATCATTTACTTACAACAAAGCTGAGGCACCTTTGTCGTTGAGACTGGACCGGAGCTCAGACTGGGAACAGTTGGCCCATCCTAGAGAATTTTTAACTGAGATAATTACAGACCTCAGTTCCCCCCACCTACAAACCTAAATATCTCCTGAAACTCCTAATAGAAAAAAACCAAAATCTGCAATATTTGAGGTCCCACTGTGATGGAGTTAGGAATCTCAGGAAAAAAGGATTTCAGAAAGGCTTACTGAAGTAAAAAAAAAAAAAAAAAAATTGGTTTTAAATAAACCAGGAATCCCCTGTCCCAATATTTCATTGTTATTTGTAATATTAAGGACATTAAATTGAAAATGTTATTTTAGCCCAAGAGGGAATTTAGAAAAGGGAAACTATTTCCCCAAGAAACAAATACAAGTTCCTTGGATTCCCCCCCGATTTCAGAACAGATGTTACTAAAGAAAGTGATTGACCAACTAATAAATATTTGTAACTGCTTCAGTCTCCTCTCTCCCAGCCCCCCAGAAATCACACAAGCATTTTTTTTTTAAAGAATAAGAGAGGTCCAGAAAATATTTAGTGTTCCCTTTCATAATTTCCGAGGCTCACTGGACATTTAGCTCACTATAGCAAAATTAATATAACAGGACAGAATTCTTGGCTATGCTTGTGACTTTATCAGGTTTCAGAAAAATCAGAATACACTAATTTTCTCTGTAAACCAAATGACAATGCAGTTGCAGGTCTGTACCTCATCAGTCTTGCCTTAGTTTCCAGTCAGTAGTGCCAAGACTTCAGGCCTATCACCTTCCACACGTTTCCTGGCTACCCAGTGCTCTGGTGGGAAGCACACCACAGTTGGGAGGCAGCACAGATGACTAAGTTATTTCGGCCTTTGTTATTGTTTTCTGTAAGAAAGACTTGAACAATTCAGCATTTCTGTGGTGGACGCAAGCCTAATGCCTCTTCTGAAAGTGAGTCTTCAGAGATGGGTCAGTATCAGACATCCCCACATCACTTTCGAAGACCTTGTCGTATCTGTGAGCTCTGAATGCCATAAATATAACCCTGGTCCACAGCTTGCTTTACTACAGGATTTGATCTAGATGCTAAATTAAAGTAGAAATTTTCCTGAAGAAAAAAAAAATAGGTTATTCAAAAAATGTGTACTAGAGTTGTCTGGAGCTCAGCCAACACAGAAAACCTCTGTTAAGCCAACTACATATGCTTTGTAAGCCCACATGTGAGACTTCTAACAATAAAACAAAACAAGCGTAATTAGACCCTTTTCCTTACTCACCCCACCCTTTAACATGTACTTACAGTACCATTTCAAGTGTATTTCATACTATCGATTCAAAATAGATAGTAACATGCGAACTGTGATACAATTTTATTAAAAATAATTTACAGCATCAGTAACATTTTATGCACAATTGTCATCAATTGAACTTAAGGTATATCTATACAATACTTACTGAACTTAAAACTTACACTGCTTTGTTGGCTTTAAACAGCAGACATTTAATTGCAGTTGCTTAAATATGATGAATATACATAGTTTCATGTCCTTATACTTAGGTGGCAAATGTATAAACATCAACACTATCCCAAAGCTTTGTAGTTTGGGAGGGAGGAAAAGGAGCGCAAGGAGAGAAAACATTTAGAAAAATTGGAACAGATTCTTCTCTGAATCAAACTAGAGAGAGGATTCTAGGTTAAATACATCTAACACACTGAGTCACTTCTTCAAAGGGTACATTTCCTCCTATGCTTTAAACTACAAATAAGAGGTCTTTTAAAGCTCACAGGATCCTAGTAGTGTGTCCAAAGTTAAATGTCTTTCCTTTGCCCTTGGGCTGTTGAACTGGACTTCACAATGTTCACTGCTGTACAGGGAAGAGGGGACAGGCACATTACCACGGACAATCGGGCAAGCATTCTCTTTGCTGGCAGTTCACTACCACGTGGGAAGCAGGAGAGTTCCTCACAGCACCCGCTGCACGCCAGGTGTAGTGATCCTAAGGGTCGGAGTCAGACTGCACAGCTCACAGAGACGCTATCGACTTTGTCAGATTTAGGGGCAGACCCACCGCAGCAACAGCAGGAGCCTGAAGTTCAGCAGCAACTGTGCCAAAGCACATCCAAAAAGCTGCCTTTCAGTAATCTGAGGAGTGCAGCAGAATTAAAGGAGTTGCTATGGCAATGGAACCCATCCTGTCTCTTAGAAGAGATGACTAGCTTTAGTGTTGACAATGTGTGGGTAAGTCACATCCTTTGGAATTGCACTCCACCAGGCTGGGTTACGTTGACATGGCTTGGAGCACTGTTTCCTTCTGAAGTAACAAGCACTGTACTGGAGGGTGGGACGCTGTGTTCTGTTCAAGCAGTTGCAGTTACACAAGTTTTCAATAGGCTTGTAGTTGTGTTTTTATCATCTACACAAGGCATCATTCTGTGCCAGCACTGAATTCCTATTTGCTCTCCAATAACAAACATGTATTTTCTTGAACTAAATCAAGACTATACCTTTGAGCTGGGAAAATAAAAGTATAGAGACTGTTGTACAAAAAATAAGATCTGCTCAATAACTCTGGATAAAATTAGCAAAGGCGTAACACAGAACAGAAATTCATTCAGCATTCAGTTGGATATAGTGTTCAAAACTGCATTGATTTATGGCCCATAGCAGTGGCAGGAGGCACTGGAATAGTTTTTATCTTGACTAAAAGAAAACCACCATGTAACTAATGAAATATAAAATCAGATTATACAGAATTTCAAGCTTTAGGGATCTTTGTCCAATAAAATAATGATTATGTATCAAAGTTACACCAGTAAAGTAAAATTAAAGTGGCATTTGAACTGCCAAAAGATTAATATATTTTAATGATATAAATTATGTCGGGTTTTTTTTGGTTTTTTTAAAGGAATGTCAGAAACATTTAAAGATTTGAATGGTGCAACTGTTAGTTTGCAAATCAGCTAGCTTAATGTCTGGTTATTAACTCAAAGCACATATAGTAAAGCTAATATAGTCCCCTTGAAAGTTTTGATATTTAAGACAATGTTTATAAAGCACAAAAAAAATCTTAAAGCAAAATCTTGACAGGTTATAGGCAAGTTATTGCAGCTTTGTTCTCCAAAATAATTAATCTCTACATAAACCATAAGCAGTATTATGAAGCTTTTCAAGACACAGGAGCAGAGATGTAGCATCCTGAAGCTGAGGAATCACTTGCACAAATTAGAAGTGTTCCAATTAGTTAAGTGGTAAAACAGCACTTTTGCACAAACTGTGCATCTTCTGTTAATATTACACATAGAACAGGGTTTCTACTGTCAGCATGCTGACAATTAAATTTATAGAAGTTGCAACGGTGTAAGAGACAGATTTGTTCAGCATTCTGGGACCTTCAGCAGGGGAATCTGATGCTTGTTTGGAAGAGCTGTGAACTAACAGCATATGAGAGAGCATTAAAAGGCAGTGTGGCCACATCTGACGAGTAAGTATAACTTATCAGACATAAGTTGTATTTAAAGCAGAGGAATTTAAACAGTCCTAATGAATGTTTGTAAAGACTTTTAAAGGTTAAAATACTTTGTCTAATGATATCACAGACAGTACAATAAAAACTCATGTCAAATGACAAACCACATCCCTTGAAGTAGGTATGACAAACTTCAACTGAAGGATGCTGCAGCTTGCCAAAAAGCCAGGGTGCTACCCTGAACCTGCATGAACAAAATAATTTATTTTTTTTTTTTTTAATGCAGAGATGTTTCTCATACTTCTAAGCACACAATATTTCATAGTGTGAGCAGTTTTAAATCTGGATCCAGATGAAATATAATCCCATAATAAAGGTGAGAAAGTCATGATCTGTGATACAGGGTGCCATGGACCTCACATGGACTGCCTTCTGTTCAGCCCATGACCTAAAGAACAAGAAATTAAAAACTGTTTTAAGCTCTGAATGCAAAAAAGAAAAATTTCTGTTTGGCCTTTAGCATTCCATACCATGTGCTACCCTTAAACACACAAACAGCAATACACAGATTTACAGGTGCAAAAACCAAGTGGAATCAACTGCAGAAAGTCTTCCTGCATAATAATCTTCAGCACAATCAGTTTCAGATTTCGCAGAGTTTATTTACAAAATGGTCTGATAAAACATCCCCTCCATACTTACAGCTCTCCGCCACAATACACGCTGATTTTAGCAATGTTTAATAGCACCATTAGAATATTATTTAAAATCAGGAAGGATCTTTGTTGCAGTTACAATGATTCACAATCTTTTACATCCATGGACGAAGTAACTTTGAGCACACTAGGACTGTTTGCAGTTCCACAGTACAGATTCCTGGGTTCACACAAGGCATTTTCAGAATTACCAGTTATGCAAGGTACCCATAGAGTCAGTAGCTACTATAAGAATCTTCGAGCCACAAAGTTTAGACTTCCACCATATCTGTATAAAGTTATCTCCATATCATTTTCAAACAAGGCAATTGCGCTGAATGCTCTTCCACTGCTTGTCTTCAAAACAAAAGCAAAAAAGAGAGACCAGTTAAGAGTTTTGCTTTCGCTTCCCCTTCCTTATTTGCAGTTAACATTCTAACCCCCAGTTTTGTTTAACGCAAGCAAATTCAACCTGCATATCTGCCACTGCAGAACTGAGACACTGCAGGGAACAGAATGACAGCTTACTTTACTGCACAGTTCAGATCCAGCTGGGAGCATGCTATGTACCTACTGACAACGTGGAAAAAGCCACTTCCCTAAGATAGCACAAAATAGGTTATCATGGGCGTATTGTTCCTCTACACAGAATGGAAAGTGAAGCCTCTCTCAAATAGTTACACCCTTGTCTTTAAAAGAGCCTGAATGACAGATGAGACTCAACTCTACCCTCATACAGTGCCCATGATGGGGGAAACAACGCCCAAAAGAACGATCAAGAATCTCAGGTTGCATAATAAGTTGCGCAGAAAGGAGATGTGTGTATGTACTTTAGGAAACTTCAGTAGCCCTGATGAACTTCAGGCAAGATTATAAGCTTACTTTCAAAACAAATTAATTTTTGTTTTTTCCTTCTTTCCACCATCAGGATTAACTTTTCTTTCTGTGCTTGAGCCCCACGTTGGGCGCCAAAAAAGGAATGTGGTGGGTTAGCCCTTGGCTCGGGGCCAAGCCACGCACACCCGCTCACACAGTTCCCACCCCCACCCAATGATAGGGGAGAGAAAAGAAAAAAAAATTAACAGAGTTAACTTTAACCCACGACATCAGCACATTCAACATAGAAATTAAACAATATTGCAAAGGTACCTTAATATCCAAAGTCATTCCAGGCGACAGCTCTGGAGGGAACAATATAGAAAATTGCTCTCTGCCGGTGAGACCCAAAGTACTTGGATTTTCCCCAGGAAGAAACTGAAGTGGAGCTATGCCAATTCCAATCAGCTGACTTCTATGAACCTTCTCATAGCTTTCAGCTAGGACAGCTTTAACACCCTGCAAAAATATAAGTGGTTTTGTGTTTCAGTGCAGCAGTCAGCTGAAATGAAATGCAAAAGTAAGCTTCAAACACATTATGTCCAAAATCTTGCAGTTCAAACTGAAGAGTAAAGAGAGTGCTTTGTTTAAGGCCTGTAAGGAGGTACACAGCTAAATGAAAGCAAATAAGCCAGGGCAGGCCCATGCAGTATGAAACAGTTTTATAACAGACAGGGACTGTGCTGTGGTTAGCAGGCAGCAAATCCCAGACCACATGTAGTTGCTTCCTTTACTCTACATGAATAAATAGCTGACTCAGAATATATCCTGAATTCTAGGGGAAATTAGTCTCTGATAGCTAGATACCCACAGAGACCAAACAGAGGCCAGCACTAGATTAATGAATGTCTCATCTCAAAGTCTGGAGTCCAAAACAGTAAGATACATACTTAGGAAATTAAGATTTCTCCTGACTAGCAAGTCTCTTCTATGAAGACTCAAGCAAAGAAATTGAGAGAAGTCTTCAAAACCAAAATGTGGTATTATATTCAAGACTAAGGACAGTTTCTAACCACATTCATGCCCAAAACTAAACAATGTGTTTTTAGGTATTTCCAGGAAAAAAAAAACCACACCCCAAAATCAAACAAACCAGCAATACCAGTAAAAAAGGCCCTTTTGCAGCCCAGTCTCTTGAGCTACCCAGTCCATACTTCTTTCCTGCTAGAATGATTACAGGGATGCCTTCTTTCTGGTACAACTCCGCTGCTTCAAACACATCTAGCTGTGGAATAACAAAGTGAAATAGTTTTGAGAAAGTTCTAAATCTGCATCACCATTTCAGAGTAGCTACGCAAACAAACATATTTTTACCGTTTGTCCTGATGGGAAGTGAATTGTTTTAGGAGCTGGTTTTCCTATGAACTTATTCAGAAGCTTGATATTTGCAAAGGTACCTCTTGTCATCACAGCATCATTACCTCTTCGAGCTCCATAAGAGTTGAATTCACGAGGTGTGAGTCTAGAATAAAAGGAATATTTACAAGGGAATAAGTTATTTTACAGATTATCTGGTTTAAAACAATATGATGATTTTTATAATTACTGCAGCATCTACAAGTTTGCAGTGCAAGTTGTAAAGAACTAGTCACCCAAGAAATGTAATTATAATAAATCATTAACAAAATACGCAAATAATTGCTAGATTATTCATGAGGAAAGGTGCAATTTTAAATTAATTTTCTATGACTTCATTATAAAATGCTACGAGCACTACAGTACCTACAGAAGAATTATGGAGAGATTGTTCTAGCTCAAGAGTTGTCTTCTAGCAAACAAGCCTGTTTACTTATCCTCTTGCCTCTACCAGCATTTCTCTTAACAAGCGTTGTACCAAATTGAGAGCTTTACTCCTAAACCCAACTACCATCCTGGGATTAAAGGCCCGTTAATTCTTTCTGTTTCATAATACTGAGCAGTTCGTTCAGACTGAAGGCCGTAGTTAGAAAGAGCCTGCACCGCAGGCTATTACTTTGTCCTGCTTCAGTGATACTGTAATAACAATAGACATTTGCAAAGTAACACAACCATGTAATTTCCAAAATATTCAGCAGAGGTGTGACACTGAACAGCTCAGCACCACATTGTGTTCTGTGTCTTCTCAGAATTTCAGCGGAGGTGCAAGGCACCTACTACTACTTCAGGATGCTCACTGACAGAGAGGTAAGCTAGAGCACCAGTCACACTCATTTATAAAACCAGGCTTCGTTTTTTTTAAACTATGTACATTTCTAGGGCTTCTGATCTGTTCTGTGCATCTACCTGATTGTTCTTGAGGCCACTGACAGTAAGAGTGACTAACCTCACACTAACAGAAGATCAGTCACCCAATCTGTAAATTAGTAAATTATTTTTGCTTTGGCATGTGTTTCACAGCAGACCTTACTGTAACAGCTACAGGACTGCATTCTTTAAGGGTATGTCTCAGCTGTTTGTTATAACCTGAGAGAGACTGCGAGAAAGGTGTTACTGGAATTTCAAGACAGGTGATTACTTATAAACGCCAGTAAATTACTATTTTGCTTATCCACGTATAATCTGTTTTACGCACACAGGCATTTATAAAAAAGCAACAGTGCTGATCAATTATTTGGCATGTGAAACAGTCTTCTGGTACGAGCTGTTTAATAAGAAAAGTCCTTACCCTTTGTTGGTCAGATACTTTGCAGCAGCACTACTCCTTGCAATGCTTCCAGCAGGGGATATGTGATCTGTAGTTACAGAATCTCCCAAATAGAGCAAGACATGGGCATTTTCAATTGGTTGTGGTGAAACTGGTTCTTTGGCCTAAAAGGGAAGGGACGGGGGGTTGGGAATAAAACCAGAAAAATAAGAAACACATTTTTCTTCCAAGACTCTTAGAGACATAAAACAGATCTGCAATATATGAAGACACATTGATGTACAGGCTCCACTCATTTCAGAGGTACAAATAGCATTTAAAAGACTGAGAAATATTAGGGATAATCACATTTATTACTTACAAGTTTTACTGGAATATTTCCTTTACTTAAATTAAACACACATAATCTGGTGGATAGATCCAATGTACTTACAAGTTTATCAAAAAAGGAGGGACATCTGATATAAGTAGATTTTAAATCCCAGGGAAATAAAGTTGATTCAGGTGCTTCCAGTAAATTCCATCGTTTGTTTCCTTTCTACAAAAAGAAAAATTAACTGGTTTATGATCTTTTTACATGCTGAAACCAAAGACTTACTAGCGATTTGCTTTAATTTCTACTATATACTACAAGTTACCTCACTGAATATTACTTACGAATCACTATTTAATACAAGACTCAGTTAGGTCCTCCTTTACAGTAATGGAAATAACTGGTATACCAATCATATTCAACTGGAAGATATCATAAAGCTACAATGAAATGCAATCTTTAAGTTATGTAGAAGAAAAGACCATGCTTACCTCCATTTTTTCTTTCAATTCCTTAAACATGGATGATATCACACACTCTTCCTCCACTGTGTGAAGTTCTTTTCGGGTAGGCCAAATGTCTCGTAAATAAATACTTTTGCCATTAAAGCCAGTGCCTGAGCAAGATGTTAAACAGAATAGTAATTTTGAACAATATGATATTAGACTTTGTATTTATATTAGAATATAAACATGTATATATTCAGGTCTTTAGAGATTGTACCAGATATGCAAAGACTTTAATCAGTTAAGCGGATGCTTTGCTTTAGCTGCAAGCAACACCAAATATATCTGTGCTTTCTCTTCAAATAGACTGGTTTTGTATGCTGAAATGCACATGAAGAAACCTCTTCTATGCATGCATGAGACGCTGATATATAAAAAGTAATGAAATACTTACCCAAAGGCTCAGTTTCAAAGTCTATTCTAACTGTGCCTGCAATAGCATAAGCAACTACTAGTGGTGGAGAAGCAAGGTAGTTGGCACGGACACAGTCACAGAGACGTCCTTCAAAGTTCTTTGTTCCAGACAACACTCCACAGGCAATTATATCACCCTGAAAGAGAGACCCATATATATTTTTCTAAGACTTTTTGATACTTCAACAGCTTATGCTATTTTTTGTTGACTAAGTCAGATGTGCTGTTAGCATTCCATTTCAAACATTTAACGCTTCAATTTAAAGGCATTTAGTTCTCTCCCACTACCCTTTCTCCTTCTCCTTTTCACTCTTGGCCCTCTGATGCATTCTCCAGTCACTTCAGTGAAGTCCCCTACTGCCTTTTATTTCTTGTATTTTTCTTCTGCTTCATAGGAGAAAAACAGTGCAGCCGTTTAGACACCGCTGGTTAATATCAGTCAAGACGATAGCTCTTTAAAACCCTCCTCTTCATTTATCATACAAAATCTACATAATGCATCATAGAATCATAGAATGACCC
>NW_010137360.1:0-7843 GCF_000699245.1 Pterocles gutturalis | reverse complement strand
GCGGTCTCACCAGGTGTTCACTTTAAAGTCATGAGAGAAAAATACACTAGCTCATCTCTGGTGCTTCTATTAACAAGAGGATTTCTCATTTAAAGGAACAGGGGTGAAGGGCTTTTACCACACATTTCTGTATGGTGGATGCAACTCATTCCCATATGGAAGCCACCTGTTTTTCTGTGAATTCTCTTATCTTCCTATACTACTTTCTATGCTGAACACCTCAAGGTCTGTCTTATAGACGCCTTCAGAAGCTCTGCGTTTCACCAAAAACAATTTTCTAGGAGACATGTCCCTGTTACTTGTCTTTTAAGCTTCATTATATTTTTGTGCTGCAGCAAACTAGTTCCCCCCCCCCCCCCCCCCGATCAGTGAAACCCAAGTACTTCTGAAAACATTGATCTTTTTTGTCTCAGACAATAAATTTCTTTGGAAAAGTCAAAACATATCTTAAGACTATCTCATCATTAATAAGCCATTACCAACTAATCATTTTAAATACGTTTTTATTTAAAAAGCTAGTTCAAAGTAAAGTTACTGTATTTTTTTATGACTTGAAGCAGGCTAGGTATTTTTCCAAAGCACTCATTTCCCCCCATGACAGCATATTTTAATGACACTAAAAGCCAGAAGTCAAAGTTTTAATTACAAACTGAATTTTCAGGATACTCTGAAATCATGTTTATTTTTATGTTTCTTCTACTACGAGGTTCATCAAACACTACCAGGAAAGGTCCTTAAGGATATTATTAAATTACTAATACTTAGAGGATTTTACTCTTCAACTATTTCCACACCATCTGAGAAGTTCAGTATTTATAATATAAAGAACTCTAATGAGACCAAGATTATTAAAAAAAAAAAAAAAAAAAGAGGGAGAGACAGGTACTATTTTAAAGAATTACACCAAATAATAGAAACCTCTCTGTGTGTTAAACTTAGATGTTTTGAAACACAGCTGGCTGGCTGCATTGGTTTTACCTGTCTTTATTTTTAAGCTAGACAGATACCGCAGAGAGATAGGCCCCTTTTAATTACTGTGTAAGAAAGATAGTAAGTAAAACTTAAGATTGTTTCCCTCTGGGTTGCAACGGCAACTGGTACAAAAGAATAGTCCATACTGATAATATAATGTGTCATCCAGGTTTAATATTAAGACTATTACAATATATAATTTGTATAATTACCACCCATACATACTATAAGTTGGCAGTTAGAAACACTAAGTTTTTATTTCATTTATTCCATGTCAAGGAATTCATTTTTCACTTGGCATTTACTGCATACATTTTTCAGAGGAAGACATCCCATTTGAGAGCATCCAGAACACCAGTGGTGTAACTGCCTTCGATGATAAAACCAGACTGTGAGGACTGATAGTGAACCATCCCGGTGATCAACAGCACCAAATCTGTCAGTTTCTCAGCTTCCCAAGTCCTTTCACTTTTGGCTTTTACTTTTAACACTCAAATAACTTCACTTGGTTTGCATAAAATACCGAGTAATTATATAATTTTGAACTCACCTGCTGAAAATTTCAACTGTTGAAGGATTCAGAACACAATAAATCTTAAAGACATTTCACAGAGGCCCTGTTAAACACCTACAATGGAACAAATACCAAGCAGCTCAAAATTAACTTGCTAATTAAATTTGAAACTGCTGGTAAGAAAAAACTCCCTGCTGAAATTGTCAGCTTTCCGCACAAATTTTTATAGGATGCAGGCTCACTACCCCTACCTTCTCTTCCTTTCAAGCCTCTTGTCTTCAGTATTGTTTGGAATTTCCAACATTAAGACACTTTTCCTTTAATGGATTAAAAAGGAGATTCCTTTTATTCACAATCCACAACTTCACGATATCTGAAAAAGGACATAACAACCATATCCTCTAGTTTTTGCCCCAGTCTCTTTAGGATCTTGTTCCCCATTGCTTCAGTCTGTCACTTACAAACTACAGGTTCCTTCCACTGCTCTGAAAGCTTACAGGTTTGCAGATGCCCACAGAACTCCAAATAAGAGCCATGAAGGTCAATACTTGGCACAGCTGAACAGCAGGAGATGACCAGGAGGTTCAGTAACTAATACTGCAGCAGTCTGCAGACTATTCTCCTCTGTAAGTCCTCCCTCAACTAAGTGCTAAAAAAATAATGAACACAGAAGGCTGCAACAGGATGGCCCTCCCTTTACCCATCATCAAGAGATTACTCAGACCTTGATTTCGCACCATCTGGCAAAGCCTCCCAAGAGGAAACTAATTTAATCTTGAATCTCTTGGTTTGTTAGTATACCTTTATTAAATACAACTAGGAAGCATTTGTTTCCAGAAGCAGGGGATGGCAGGTAGAAATAAGAAGATGGGTTTCTTGGCCTCATTCTACGCTGGAAATTTTAACTGCCCCAAACTTGAAACCACTCAATCACACTTAAGCCAGCACCTGGAACTCAGATTTTGAGTCACATACTCCAAGTTTTGTACTTGTTTTAAAAAGCTACGATGAGTATTGATAAGACTGCACAGCCAGAAAAATCTTTGCTGTCAGAAAGCTTCCAGAAAAATCACATTTCTCCACCAATAGCTTTTAATGCCTCACAACTGCTTTGTTTTTGACAAGCCTGCTAAAACTGCTATCTCAGCTTACTTAAGATATCATCACAGTTAGGATCTGGTCAGGATGAAAAGACCCACCGCACTGACAAATTTCTGCAGCCATCATTACTCACGCCCTTTAGCTTTGCACATCACTCAAGAAAGACAATGCTCATACTAGTATCACCATAAACATTATCAGGTAATGATGCAACAGCACACAATAAAAAGCAAGTCACCTCACCCATTCCCTGCTCAAGGAGTAAATGACAACAGCTGAAACAAGAGCCACTAAACTTTGCCCACTTGTGTTGATCCTCAGCTAAGTCACCAGCTCAGCACTGAGGGGACAGGACTACCTTCTTAACCACTAGCATTAATTCCTCTGACATTCCCTATCTTAACCGCTGGTAGAGTGCAAATAAGCAAGTTGTACAACTAGATCAACCACCATGCATCTGTGCTGCCTTGGGCACACTACCACAACTTTCCAGCTGCATTAAGATTCAGTGTTAGGGTGGGAATGGAAAATCAAGCTCGCTTCTCTTTGCAACAGTGCCATGGTACACCAGTTGAAAACAGGCACTAAATCAAGATTGCATGTATCTGTCTACTGACGAAATGGTCAGCTGAGGTTCCATCTCTTGCCTAGAGCACACTTGCATTTCTTTTTTCATGCCAATGGCTCTGTGATCCCATGATATGAAACGTTTAGGGAGCTCCATAGAAAGATATTATTGAGGAAGAAAAACCTGGCAGTTCCTGTGAGTTTAGCTCCATGAACTGACCCATTATTGGGTCAAAGAGGGACCACTGAAAAGGCATGGAGAGCAGCAGAATTGCCTCCTTTCTAGCAGCTGGCCAACAGATTCACCCAGCAACTGCACCACTGGGAGCGAGCTTAGGCTTCTCTCATATCAGTTCTGGTAACGATACAGCTGGGGAACAAACCAGATTAGCTCATGAATCCAAACTACTCTACCCTAAGATTAACTTTCCATTACATCAGCAAGCTCATCTAGTCATACCAGTATATGAACACTGGAGGTAACACAATGGAGAAGAGAAAAACACACATCAACATAAACCATGAAATAGCATGGTATGGTTCTTAAGAAAGAACAAAAAGGAAAGCAGAGGATACTATTTGAAAATACTGCTGGGTGTACTAAAACGTCCTACAAACTATGACAGATTACACATAAATGAGATTAAAACACTCCAACTGGCCAACACTGGAAAAGGTTTGATTTAAGCTTTATGTTAACATTAACTTAAGCATTCTTGGCAATTTTGACCACCTCACTAGGTTGAGTTTCATTTTATTTAGAGTTCAACTTGAATCATTACATGAATGGTCTTTCAATGTACAAGATATAAAAAGAGGTAATATTTCATACATTATTCTTCTAATAATCTGCCTGCCCATAATACAGTGACAACCACTGGCACCAGTACCAACATCCATGCCGCCTTACATTTTTCTCAGCATCAACTGCAATGACCTACAATGCTTTTTCAGACAAATGTCACACCAGAAATTCTGCCACCAATGACTTTGGCTGCCTTTCTGAAAGGTCTCTTTGTAATAACATTACTGCATGACAGACTGATTTCTACATATAATAAGACTATTTCGATTGGAATTCGATAAACTGCTACTTTGTAGCTCAACACTCACCAACAATGTTTAAGAGCATGCCTTAGATGTCTAGTTTGTGTTTCTCTTTTTCTGGTCATTGTTCCTATCATGCTCTAGCCCAAAGCACTCAAAAAAGCTTGGTATGTGATATCTCCTTTGAGAGTATGCTTCTAAGACCACTGTCACCCTTGGTCTTTTTTGTGGTCAAATGAAAGATGAGTCTAAAGTAATTATTTTTTTTTTCTTTCTTCAGGTCTCACATCTTTCTGTGAGTATGATGCAATCCCTCCATTTAAGCAGCTCTATTTGAAAAATGCGGACAGCAAAATTAGGTGCTGTGCTTTAATATTGATCCCCCTAAAGCTACAGTGGGTCAAAGGAGGGAGAAATCTCCCTAATGTTTTAATCAATCCCCCCTCTGCTTTTAAGTCCTAACATCTTTGCTACTCAGGTAAGAAAACCCCAATGAAACAAAAAGTACACAATCATTAAGTGTAAAACAGGAAAAAAAAAATCAATTAAAAAACCTACATCTTGAGATGCGATTTTCAATGTTGACACAAGAAAATTCTAAATCTTCTGTGCTACTAAGGAATAATTCAGTTCTATTTTAGTTGCTTAAGTGCTTCTGAATGTAACACCCATAGTGTTATTGTTTTGTAATACTGCTTCCAAAATTATTTGCAAATGCATTCTGAACCACCATTGCGTTAGATTATAGAAATCTGGCATGAAAACAGCCACAAAGAGAGCTATTTGAAAATAAGACACAGAGCTAGATCCACTGAAGAACAGATTCCCCGTAAGAGGCTTTAAGGAGCGCGACCAGGCAGTGCACCGCTCTGTGCAGCTGCACCACCAGTCCAGACACTGAAGTCGGTGTGAGACTGGCAGGTTTCCGTAAGGCACATTTAGAAGAGTAGAACAGTGCTGATGCACAAAAAGCAGAAGTAAGATTAAGTGGCTTTTGTGGGAAGGAAGTCCAGGATGTACATCAGAACAGGGTTTTGTCAGGTGTGTGTTTTACATACCTCTAGCTCAAACTCTGTCAAAAGGAAAGTGGATACATCCTGTCTTGTGAAGTGCTTAGGGAGCCTAGTGATTATTTTTCGATTTTTAATGTAACACCTTAGAGTAGCTTCACAGCCATGCTCATGTAATGCAGCAAATACCTGGTTTTGCAGGGCAGCTGCATCAAACTAAAGCAGAAAGCAAAACTACAAGTTATGGAAGTAAATACTGATTTGATTCTTTCCTATTAAAAAACCCCCAAAATAGGAAAGAGCTACCTGATGACATTAAAGCTCTATCATGATGCTACCATTAAACCAGGGATGGAAAAAAGTTCAGCTTGACTCACGCTAACATACGCGAAACTCACTCTGGAAAGGTGAGCAGGAAGTCACTGGTTTCTGTGAACCGAGTTTCTGGCCCTCCTCGCAGTTGAGAAATGTCTTTACCTCACCTCACCTAATGCCACCATCCCCACCTCTGCAAGACACCTACTCTATAAACATCAGTTCAAGATGCTCAAACCCTCCTTAGGGAATAGTTTGTGTCTGCCGACAGCTTAACACTACCCCCAATTTGAATTACTAATTTAAAAGAGACTTAACTGAACTACTTAAGTGGTGACTAAACGCCATTCTAGTTAGAGAACACACTGGTAATTAACTCACTTATTTCAGGAGCTAAAGCACCAACTTCCAGAAAACAGGACGTCACTCATACATATACATCTCTGGTCTAGACAGGGTAAGTGAATAGACTGTCAAAATTAAACCTAAAAATGTACATCACCCTACATGTAGTTCTGAGTGGAAACCTCTCTCAGGCAAATTTTCCTTCACTGACTTTTGTGTTTGAACTGAGGTTTTGAATCTTTAGCCATTGTATTTATGGCTATTTGTTGCCTTAATGGTTATTTTAAAATAGTATTAAAAACACCACCACAGCAGCATGGGGATAAGCTACTAGAACTGAAGAAATTCAAGTACATGAAATATGAGCCTGACCCATGGAAGAGAGTAATGAGAAGTACCACCAAGTTGCCAGCCAGCTAAAGAAAAGAAGAAGAGTTCTACTGTGCACATTTAGACATTTTCATGCAAAAACAAAGCAAAATCTATTGCATTTTAGCTTACAATGAACACAAATCTGATCCTTTATTTCTGCATCAGACAAACAATCAAGTTTTTATCCCTATATATACAAACACACGTTTGTTTGTCACACTGACTGTACATCTGAAGCACCATTTTAACTGAGACTAGTTGCTTGTCCTTGTGGGTAAACTGAAGGAAATGCTGTGAGTTATTATCAGCACACAGACTGATACGCACAGTTCTGGGTGCATTTGCTTCAATTTCAAAATTACCAAGTAGCAACCCTTTCTTCCACAGTAGGAAACACAGAGCAGGTGACATTCTTGCATTTCAATTTAGGTTTCAGCACAGACAAGGCAGTAATTGACCTTTAAAGCAATAGCTTTTTGAAACCTGCTCTCTGAAGTAAAGTGTTTATTTACTGGCTTTCATTATACAAGTGTCAGCTTAAAAAAAATTTAAAAAAAAAAGCTGTTATCTGAAGCCAGGACAAAATAATGCTCATATGTTCACAAGCCACTGGCCAAAGATGCTAGTAGTCTCACAGAACAAACAAGACACAAACATTACAAAGTGCATCACCTGAAAGATGTTAAACACTATACAAAAATATATCTTCCCCAACTTCCTAACATTTCAGTAAGCAAGAACTTTAAAGTATATATATACAAAAGCGAAACACTTTAAAACAATATTAGTTTGATATCTCAGTGGAAGTAATAGTGAGAAATTGTCACTTAGCACTGAAAAGTTACTACTACAAAAAAAAAATCTTGCCCAAGAAGGTATGGTTTACCTTTTAGCTGAGACATACAGCTGCGACCCATCTAACTTTGAAGGGAGCTGAGCCTGCATATTCACACAAGCTGACATTTTTTTGGTCCCAATACTAATATAGATCACAAGTATTTCTACATATGGAAGCATTTCTTTCACTGATCATATCCTAAGGCCACTGTCAATCAGAGAGAGATTCTTAAGGCCAAGAAAAAACATTCAGTGAATGAGTAGCTCTGACAGTCTTCTGTTCCCTGGTTTTTGATCTGCAGGAGGCGGCACACAAACTGCACACAGAAGATTCTTGAACGTTGTCTTTAACAGAATTACACTTGCACATAACTCGTTCACCATGATGAAGTGAACAACTTCACGCTAAAATAAGTTCAGCTGCTTTTCCTTCGGCTGCCCATTTAAAAAAAAAAAAAAAAATCTTCGTCCGCAATCACGCCTCTTCCCAGCCACCCTCCTGAACCACGAAGCAACCCTCCAATTGATTTTGCAGGCGAAACGAGGGGATCGCACACAAACTGCTCAGAAAGCATTTCATACAGATTTCCGGGGGAGCTGTTCCTAAACTGAAATTTTTTTAGTATTTTTTTTTCCTTTTGTTTTAAGAACGACCGGCCGGTGCAGGGGGACAGGACTGGCTAGGGCAGGGCAGACTGGGCGCCCCGCGGAGGCGGCAAATAAAAGCCAGACCCGAGCGGCATAAAGCCCTCCAAATTTAAAA
>NW_010137359.1:0-11079 GCF_000699245.1 Pterocles gutturalis | reverse complement strand
GTTGAGATGAGAACAATTTAATAACTAAACTACAATAATATTGAAAATAATACTATATACAAATATACAAATGAGTGATACACAGTGATACTGCCCCCCCACCTGATGACCAAAGGCCCAGCCTGTTCCCGGATAACAGTCCTGGAGAAGGGAGAGTCAATCTCGGAACCACACTCATGATTCCCCCAGGTGGGGGGTGTACCGCTCCCGGAGGCACTCAAGGAACGGAGATAACAGTCCAAGCGTCCCAGACCGAGAGCTGACCGGAGTGGGGGGGGCAACCCGACCACGTGACCCCAGCTAAAGAGCCCGGAGAGGGAGGGTCCCGAAACTCACGGAATAGAGATAACAGGAGATAACAGTCCAAGTGGCCCAGACCGAAAGCCGACCGGAGTGTGTGTGTTGGGGGGGGGGAAGGCCTTGGGAGAGAGGCCACCTGGAGCCAGAAGAGATTCGAAACCGAAAGGCACCGGAACGTGTATGTTATGGAATAGATTATTGGTCATTCTGGTTCTCAATCTAGTAACCGAAGAACAAATCCTGGGCTAGTAGCTGGGGCTGTGCCCTCCCAGCCCTCCTGCTCTGTCTGCGAAGAGCAGAGAAGCTGAAGAACCTTGAAATATCCTAGCAACAATTATAAACATCCCTTTCTTATCAACTTTCCTTCTGAGCACAAATCCAAAACACAGCCTCTTGCTAGCTATTTATGAAGAAAGTTAACTCTGTCTCTGCTTAACCCAGGACAGTAACAGAGCAATCAGCATGTTGAAATTAGAACATGAAGGAAACCATAAGACACTAGCTAATACAGAAAGGGTGGCTACAGATGGGGACAAAAAAATCTCATACTGGAGGTACATCCAGGCTTAGACAAAACATTTATGTTCGAAAGTGTACAAACTTGAGCCATTAACAGTTTCATCCTTTATTTCAGAGATCTGAAAAAGTCTCACTTTTTTTTCAAAACATAGCTGAAAGATGAGCTTTATTTCAGTAAAGTTGTCTTGTAATTACAACACACTCTTCTCCTTTCTCCTTTACACACAGATGTGGATTCAATTTTCTCTTTTGCTTGAAAAAACTCAAATATGTTACTTCAATTTCTAGTTGCATGGTGTGGAGAAAGCAATAAAGGGATGGGATCAGGAAAAGGGAGGTGTAGTCTGTTTTTTTCAGTACATTAGTCAGAAAGAAATGTCAACAATAATTTTACTGGAAGGGCAATCTTGAAGTTCATTATCTAGGTATTTTACTTTGACCAGACAGCCATTTAAAGGAAAAGAATAGTTAAAAAAATATTGTGAATATAATGAATTTTAGCTTCATTTGTATTCTGAACACTTGAAGCTTCTCATGCTTAAGGCATTCTGTCTTAATAACATTGTTTGCCCTGCATAATATACTGAAATATGTTAGGCATGATATACTATAAAAGAACGACAGCACAAAACACAAACCAAAAATATTTGTGTACTTACCACAGATAGACACTGGAGCATGAGACAACTATTGTAATTGGGCAGAAGTATTGCTTCTGAGTATATTATCACTATTTCCCATTGACAGGGTGTTGTTAGTTCTGTGATGTATTTAATTTTGTTTTCTAAATTACCACCAAAGTGCTCTTTATGGGCAAGGCCTAACCAGAAAAAAAAAAAAATTACACTGAACGTAATATCTCTGAAAACCACAGACAACAGAAACTGCCTTTTTTTTACTAGTGACTGCCCATGTTGTTGTAGAATAAGAAAATTCAAGTCAAAATTATAAGACACTTATCTAAAATCAATTGACTATACTTTTCACGTCTAAGAGGTGGGTTTGTTATTAAGCAACAAGAAAATAGTCAATACAGAGGTTCTATTCTAAGGGCAGATTACAGAAAACAATTTTTTGTTTCATATTAAACTGATGTGAATTCCATGATTCCATCAAAGCCACTGTCAGTCCTCACTGTCACCACGTACATAATAAATTATTTTCCTTCAGGATAAATATTATTCTGCACTTTATTGGCTATTCAAAATGTGTGAAATCAGATTGAGCTCTTAGATTTGCCACATTATGGTGTGATGTAAAATTCATCCGAAACCAATGCAATACTCCCACTGACACAAAATAACTTTGGACAAGACTTTGCACCTTAGTGGTGCATCTCAGGTTATCGTAAATTAGTGATGAAAAGGAAAACTGTTTGTTAGTAGTGTACGTAACCATGGTGTTAATAGGGAAAAGAAAGGAAAAGTGTGCAATGGTACATCTTCTGCTCACCACATGACACACGTCTGTCATACAGAAAAACTGAAGTTAATGATAGGAAAGGGGAGGATATCAACAAAAGTTTTTATTATCAGTGGTTTAAGAAGAAAAGATGAAAAAGGACACATTTTTGTTTGCTACAAGCTGCTGTGTTTCATTTATGACTGAAGTGTGGAATCAGTCCACAACAGCTTATAGTAACTGAGCATTTATCTGGTAACACCTAGTTCTGATCTTCATTTGCACCAGTAACTGCATGGCTGTGAAGGCAGGGCTGATTTAAAATCACATAAGCAAGATCAGAATGAAAACCGTAATCTTTACAACTACACTATTAAAGCAGAGAAGTAAACCAAATGTTCTTTCTCCTACAAGCTATTTTTATGGTTCCCAACTCTGTACATGTTGAGAATTTCATATATATTAATAAATCCTCACAAAGTTCATTTGAGAAAAGGGAATATTTTTAGGTTCTTTGAACAATTGTTCCCGTGGAAAAGAATCAGATGTATTAAATGTTGAGCATCAATAGTTTTATTCCCAATATTACTAAAAATTCATAGTCCAGAGAAACAAGAAATGAAAGGCTAAATTCCATAATGGTCTCTCAATGTCAGTTCAGTGCTGTGTGAGCCAGTGCCACACAGAAAGTTATTTGTAGATTTTTTTAGAACAGTCATTCTTACCATTTTTCGAGTTACCTTCAGGATAACAATCTTCTCATCATCCACATGCCCCATCTCTCTGCCTCTTTAGCAAGGGCTCTATCATCATTCCCTTCTCATTTAGCAGGGTGCAGTCCTTTGGCAGGAAATCAGTGGAATAAATGGAACCATGTTAGTGCATCCACTGAGACAGTTTAGCTAATCCTATTTTTTCCAATTCCCTGGACAGAAAAAATGCTATCATGTGCATTCGCCTGTATCTTGAGCTGCACTACTGGTTTCTGTGCTCTGACATAACAGAATAGATGCCACCAGTTATATTCAGTGCAGTGAAGCAATGAAGAGAGCTGATGTACCATGCAAGTGGTGCAGGATGAAACAGCCAGTTTGGGGAGAAATGCTGCCTCATGTTGCAGATGTATTGAGATGTGACAATCAAAGCTGCAAGGAAACAGAGAAGTGCAGTCTGATGGCAGATTCCAGTACACAATGGGCATCCTTTCTATGGATTTAGCTTACTATTCTCTTACCTATGATGTTCAGGGAGGATGGAGACACCCCTGACTGTGCCTACTGCTGGGTCTTCTTTGCATTTGAAGATGTTCTGCCTTGGTTCTGTTTGGTTAGTAAAACCAAAATAGTTAGCTCCCTACATGAAAAGTGAATCCTGCTTCAGGTGACAACTCGGGTGCCTGAATGGGGTAACAAGTACCATTTGAATAACTGGTTGATAATTTGGAATCATAGAATCAAAGAATGGTTTGTGTTGGAAATGACCTTAAAGATCAACTAGTTCCAACCCCCTTGCCATGGGCAGGGACACCTCCCGCTAGATCAGGTTGCTCAAAGCCTCATCCAACCTGGCCTTGAACATATCCAAGGATGGGAGGGCATCCACAACTGCTCTGAGCAACGTGTTCCAGTGTCTCACCACCCTCACAGTAAAAATTTTCTTCCTAATATCCAATCTAAATCTACCCTAAATCTTACCCCTCATCCTATTGCTACACTCCCTGATAAAGACACCCTCTCTATCTTTCCTGTAGCCTCCTTTAAGTAACGGAAGGCCACAGTAAGGTCTCCCTGGAGTCTTCTCCTATTTAGGCTTAAAAACCCTAACTCCCTCAGGTGTTCCAGCATCTCTGATTATTTTTACGGCCCTCCTCTGGACCTGCTCCAACAGGTCCATGTCTTTCCTGTGCTGAGGACTCCAGAGCTGAACACAGTACTCCAGGTTGGGTCTCACAAGAGCAGAGTACAGGGGGAGAACCACCTCCCTTGACCTGCTGGTCACGCTTCTTTTGATACAGCCCAGGACACTGTTGGCTTTCTGGGCTGCAAGTGTACATTGCCGGCTCGTGTTCAGCTCCCATGCTGCTTGTGCTTGCTTCCAACCGCTGTAGGCTTCCTTTTTCTGTTTGAGTTTATACAGATACCTGAAAAGCCTTCTATGAAGATTTTTGCCATATTTTAGTTACTATTTCTTAAGTCATTGCAGATTGGCCAAAAGCATATCTACGTAGAAGGCGGTAGTTTCTTCCACATAAGGTTCTTTCCCAGGGCAGACATTTTAAATTTGAGTCAGTCATCCACACGTAAGTATCTCATATCATTTGAGATGCTCTTAACTGTCCAAGATATCTCCTCTACAAAGCTGGAAGACATAATAGATGATTAAGAATGATGTGTGCTCTTCTGCAGTATCAGCAGAAATGTTGCAGAAGCATCCTAGTGCGTCTCAAGTTACACTACTATCCTGTGTCTGTACAACTGGACTGAGTTCCTTATTTCTCCATTTACGTGCATACAGGGAAGCATTACAGTCAGCTTAGTCTGGTCAGACTGTAGGCTACTCACTAAGATGTCTACACTTCACTACAAAGAAACAGTGCTTTTAGGGAAGACAAAAATCAGCTTGGTCATGCTTGTTCTCCATAGCTCCAGGTTTTACTATGCAATCTTGTCATCATATTGGCCACTACTGCCTTCTATGAAATTACCTTGAAGATATATGGGGAAGTGGAAAATGTGCACTGTGCTCACTCCTAGAGTTTCCATGAACTTTCACAAGATCTTGGACACAGGCTGGTGCTAGTTAGAGCATGTGCTGGGCTGACAAAACAGACAGAAAGATCACAGCAAATACCACTTCTAATGCTTACACAGATGGCTGTACAGCTGGCAAAGTGTATTCTTTGTGTGTCAGTAATGGGTATGACTGTATAAATGTGTGTTCCAGCTATCTAGAATTAAGAAATTAATTGTGTGACAGGAAAAGTCACAGGTTACTGCGAATATATACGTGGTGCATAGATGAGAGACACAAGGCTGAAGTCCTCTGTCTGGACACCTGGGTACAGCTACCTTGCATCTGTGAATTCCGTGTGTTTTGTGTCAGGAAGACAGGCAAGACCCTTACAAAAGAATGAAAAAACAGTAAAGAAAAATCATAAATGAGAACTCAGATGTCTAGACTTTGACTTTTAGCGTGATAACTCACATTCAGTGTTACACTTCAGTACATTTTCAGGGTACATTTTTGGCTTTAAGAAGTCTTTGTAAAGCTGAAATATTCTGTAATGTAAATCTAGAAAATCTTACGATTTTCTACAATTGATAGTAATCTTCTTAAATATACAATAGTGTTAAATATTCTCAGTAATTGAATAGTCATTGTTTCTTATTAATCAACCTAGGAAAAATGTTATTTATCTTTCTGAATTTATCTAGTGTCCTGAGACCTACCAGAAACTTAATGAATTCCCCAGTTAATTCAAATAACATTCAAATAGCTGTTTATAGTTTTAATCAATAGATATATTTTGATTCCATATTGGCTCCTGAAATCATCCAGTTTATAGGAAGAGCCCACAAATGCCTGCATCATTGTAAGGAAGAGTAACCAGCCATATACTAGCAATGGAGACAGATTAAGTTTATTCAGAAAGAGTTTTACATTTTATCTGTGCTTTGTCATTTTACAGAGTACTTATCCATTTTTACTATTTAGGAAGCCAAGGGCAACCTAGGTATCCCAATAATACATTTAAAATTAAAAATGCTATTTTTCTATAAAACTCCAGAATAATGATGTATACGTACTCTATAGTGGAATATATTCCTACGGGTTGAGTACTTTCCTAACAAGCTAATTTGAAGTCTATAGTGGCTACATACAACCTATGATGAAGACTGCTGGCAAACATACTACAGAAGTTTCCTACACATTCAGAAATTTTAAGACCAATTTAAATACTCTATGCACTGCAAATATTAAAAGAAATATCACTCTGGCATAGTTTTAAAACTAAGCATAAATTAAAATTGGTTAGAAAAAGCAGTTCTCAAGATCTGTGATCTTACCTGTGGCGTAAGAGATGGAGGTGTTTAGTACAGATTTATGGATAAAAGGGAGATACTACCTCTGAAGGATTTCAGGTTTGTCACTTATTTTAAGAAAGCAAAGGTTTTTCCAATATTTCTTTAACTAGCTTGGACTCCTCATTTAGTGAATAAAGAAACCAAATCCAACTGCACCCAATTATCAATTTTTAAGCATTTTGTGTATGAATTTTATCAGTGAGTATCTGTTAAAGAGGAAAAGAAGTGAGAATGAAATTGTAAATTACAAAAATTATAATTTATAGTTAATAGCATTTGTATATCAAAATATATGGATCTAGGATTTGGGGAAAAAAAAAAACCAACCACAAAACATGACAACATCCTTATATAGCTCATCTTCAGAAGTGATCCTATGGCATGAGACCATGTTTGTTTTCCAAGATAAAGTTGACCCACAGTTGTCATTTGACTCAAGAGTTGCAGACTTCAAAACATAGAGTCTAAAAAGGAGGTTCTCTCTTTCCTCATTTTCAAGAATAACTTGCATATTTTTTTTTTAATCTAATGTAACCTAGCCAGCTACTAGTGTCTGGGTTTCTGAACATTTCTCTAATTGTTTTTCTGCTAAATGCATCTGTCAGTCAGACATGTCCAGAAGCGGTTTATCCAGGGCATTGCATACCATTATATCTTGTTACATACAAGAAGACACTTGGATTGAGAATTGAGTTAAGTCAGATCATAATTACTGGCTTTCTAACTGTCCTTTTACATGTTTTATCATTGTGTTTCTACCTTCAAAAAGAACTGCCTGAATGACCCATTTTTAAGTCATGTGGTCAGTAGTTTAAAAGTTTTAAAGGACAGCATGGTAATGAAATTCCTGACATTAACTTCTACAAAGGTTCAAGTAATTTCTGAACTGATTTATTAAAAATCAACTGAAGGTTTTTGAATTGTGGTTTTTATATGTTCTACTGAAGAATCAAAGATTATAATGGCTGTGATGAGAGTTTGTTTATAAATTGCACTTACTTTGAAAAAAGACCAGTCTGTGCTCTTTTAGCATACTTCAGTAATTAATTTGTGCTTACTTTTGTGTAAAAAAAAAAAAATATTTTTCTCTGTCTATACATTAGACAATAAAAACTATTTATTAAGAGTTTTCTCTTTTCTCTGTTACTAATGTTCTCTGAGCTTCTAATTGGTATATATACTGATTTTTTTTAGCAAAACTTCTTAACATTTGTAACTTGTTAACAAAATGTTCAGACAAAAGAAATGCAAGAGTTTCTTGTTTGTACCTGTAAAGAGGATATATGAATATAAATAGGAGTTTGTAATGGGCAAAATTTTAGGACGTTAAAGGTCTTGGTTTAAATTCACATACATAAAAAGATCTTCACTGAGCTATCTGAACTGTCTAAATCCCTGAGGTCTGCAAAAATTGAGTCTGGAAAATTTAAGAGAACAGACATTTTCCTGGTGCCAGTTGGTTTTGGAAGTAGTGAAAATAGCTTTTCTTATCATATTTTAGCACTAGTTCTCCTGGACAGATTAATAAGTGTAGAGGAAAGCAAAGTGAATAATAATAACCTCAACAAACCAAATGTTACAGAGCTTGTAAAAAGATTTAGTTTGAGTATAAGATTTATCTTATCTTTCAGTCCTTGATACATTCAGCTACAGCCATGTACGTCCCTTCTAGGTATATCTATAATTATTTAAAACATATGGGAACATCCAGTAACTCTTGTTAATCTGATGTCAGTGGAAACTTTGCCACTGACTTCGATGCAGACAGATTGTATCATCACATACTAATATCACTTCATATACATAATTTCAGGTTTTTGATGTACCAAGAATGATTAATTCTGTGAAGCAATCAGTATTCCAATGCACAGATGCTATTGCATGTAAAAGGTATAGTCCATGATTCATTCTCAGCTAAAACACATAAGAAAGGTAACTGTTCCTCTTCATCTGGATTACTGATTTCCTCTGTAAATAGGAAAAAAATCAGTGAGTATCAGATTTATTTAATTTAGTGTTAGGTGCCTTACCTTTGGTAACTTCTTTGGTCAATGGTAAGGTACAGGTACCTCCAGAGCTAATTCCCTTCTTCTTCGGATAACTAAAATAACCAGGACAAAATCACCATTTGGAGCAGCTTGCATTTCCCCATTGATAACTGACAAAGTTCAGCTCTGGTTGAAACAAATCCCAATTTTACTTTCTCCATGTCTCAGTGACCTTTTCTTTAAGGTCCAGACAGTGCCCTTTTCTTCAGAAGTTCCTCACAGAAATTGTAAAGTTCTTTAGGATTCTAGTTTTATCATTACTGTTGCCATTTCATAATCACCATTACTACTGGTGATTAATTCTAGCTTTTGAATTATACAGCTTTCCTAATTATTTTAGAAACATAGATGTTTGAGACGTTAACCCAGAAAAGCTTAAGAAGCTGTTGCGTACCACAGTACTAGGAGAGAGAATAAACCCTGAGGATAACAGCTACAAGATCTGCTTCTGTATTTCTCTGTCTGCTGAATTCAGCAAGATTATGTATCTTATTAATGTCATCTTCTTAGAGATCCTTTGGGTTCAAACAACATCCACATCCTTTTTGTTAAGTTTGACAAGCTGTCACTGTTAACTTAGACTGTGACAGATATCACTTTATTTTCCTGAAAGGAAATAGTTCAGCTATCTTGCCATTCTTTCCTCTCTCCTTTTTCTTTTGAATACGTTCCAATTGTGACTTCATGCAAAACTCCTTTAAACAGTTTTAACAGTCCATGTCAATACAAGTAAATTATTGTTTTCTTAAGTAATTTACTTTCCTCTCTCTGACTTATTTGTGATACTATCAGTAATGATATCATTTCTCTGAAACAAAAACCCACCCATAATCCTCCCAGTCTAAACAGTTTTTCCCCCAATATAATAGCTAAGATGTTATTCTGTTATGTACTCCTTTGAGTGAAAACATACTGAATGGGGGTTGAAGCACTTCACAGTACGAGGAAGCTTTTGGGTACTTCCATGTCAAGATCTAATTTGTATTAAGTGCATTAAAACATTCAAATTTTACAAGGCACCAATCTAACATTTAATTACATTAGTTGTATATCATAAAGTGGTTTTATTTGCTGCATCAAATTAAAGGGTTTTTAATATTAAAAAATCCCTGCTTTCTTTTTTCTCTTTTTTTTTTCTTTTTTTTACTGAAGGAGTTACTTTATTTTCTTTTAAATGTTGCCAAACATATGATCTTGGCTCTATCCACATTTTCTATTGCAGAAACTTTTACTTTATTCAAGAAAATTTTTGTGAAGGCTAATGAGCAAAAAGTTGAGATTCTTGTCACAATGATAAGAATTATGGATAAGGAGAAAGTACACACCTGGTTAAAAAAAAAATAACAAACATTTTTAACTCCTATTCAGTGATTTTTAAAACTCCCTTGATAAGTTAAAACTGACCAATTACCTCAATCTTCTGAATTTTCAAAGTTCCTTTAAAAGAAAGTTATCTTTTTCTACATAAAATAAATTGTACTTGCCTAAAGCCTTGCAGATTAGTCTTACAACCAGGCAGAAAGAAGAAAGATTATATTAAAAATTTACTTTATATTTTATTCAGAATTTCCTGATCGCTTTCTTCCAGGGAGGTCACAGAGTATGATTACAATTCCATATTTACCTATTTCTATAGGTTTTATAAAATTTATCAAATATGCATAGAGGTGATCGGATGTATTTTAACTTTTTTACTATGTAACAAGAGGATTCATAATGGTTTTATGCTTGGCTGGTGAACAGTAATGGTGCTTTTGACTTTCTCAGCTAGTTCAGGGGTCTTCTACCTTCAGAGTCTATCATATCTGGAGTAGTATTAAACTAGTATGAAACTTGTCATCACGATGCATTAGCATTTTCAGGCTGATGTCAGGGCTCTGAGTGCATTAATAAACCTTAATGGGACTGACTAGCCCCGCTTGAGGCTTCCAGCCACTCCTATGGGCCTCAAGGCTCCATTTCAGTTCCTCACAGGGCTGGAAAGAATAGTTGGAAGAGTGCTGATCTTCTTCTCAGCCACTGCCATTCCTCTGCCTGGCCATGGAGACCCATCATCACAACCCCAATCCATGGACTGACCTCCTGGCCTTATCTTGCTCTGGTGCCATCAGGAGGGACATGTCCTAGACCAGTGCCTAACTCTGACCTATTGACTGACTTCTGGGTTTGAGTTTGACCTTGACCTTGCCTTATCCACATGGTGTATGTCCTTATGACCAGAATTCTGTCTGGACCTGGCCCCTGTCTCCAGATCTATCTTGCTCCCTCACTTTGTACTGTAGGGTGGTCCCTGGCTGATGAGGACCTGTTCTGCCAGGTGCCCTGAGCACCACCATCAGCTGCTGGTGCTCTTAAGGACCAGGTGGACCTTGCTGCTCTCTAACAATTGATTTTGGATGAAATATCACTGTGTCACTGCTGCATTAAGATATACCCAACTGTATGTAATCAGTATTGAACTTCTGCAACATGAAGGCAGTTATACCTTCAGACAATAAAGCAAATTTCTTTCTAGAAGTAGCTTGTCTGAATTAAAAGTTTCCGTTAATCTCCATCTGAAAATAGTACCCCTTCTTATTTTGTCTAAAAATACCTGAAACGAAATATTGTGGTGAATCTAAAACCTGTAAAAATCCCCAAACAACACTGAAAGATTGAAGATGTGAGTTAATTTGAACTTTGTTTCACATATTAATCAGATAAATCACAGAATCACAGAATCACAG
>NW_010137358.1:22774-33428 GCF_000699245.1 Pterocles gutturalis | reverse complement strand
AGCTGGGCAGCACCCCGTGCGTCGTGAACAGCAGGCTGCTCGGCGGGGAAGCACTGGGGAGAAATGGGGACAGGTTTATGGTGGGACAGGCCATGGACCCAGTCCCGCAGCGCTGCAAGCAGGTACCCCCCGGGTGCCAACACAGGCTCTCGGAGACCGTGGGACTGCAGCAGTGCGGTGGCTGGGGTGGGACTGCAGCAGTGCGGGGGCTGGGGTTCGGTTAATGCATTTTTGCACCGATTCCTCCTGAGATGTGTAATAAGCTGCACCTGTGCTCCAGCTCCATGCGGGTCTACCTAGATCTGCACAGCAGATGAAAGATCCCTGGTACACATGAAGCCTTTGGAAATGAGTGATCTCTGGTTAAAAATAAAAGTACCAACCATCAGTGCTTGCTACCCAAAGAGAGTAAGACCCCTTGCACTGTCCAGCTTGCGTGAAGCACTGGCCGTCATATCTGTCTGGCCAGGGGAGGCAGGCTCTCCTGATTTGTAGTTGCTGAATCACATTAAGAGGGGTTAACACACATTAAATACTTTCCAGAATAATGGGCTTTTCAGCTAAGCAGGGAGTATCTGCCAGAGAAGTGCCATGTCATCGCAGACAGGGAGAAGAAATGTGCAAAATCCATGATAGAAAGAGGGGGCCATTCATGTGATGGTGCCAATGCGAATATCCACAGAGCGAGCCCACACTGGGAGATCCCTGCTCTTTGAGACCAACCCAGCTTGCAGCTGGCTAGTGGCACCCCAATGTGCATGTAGCCCTAGCAGCCCATAACAGTGCACAGGATCGAGTATTTCTGCAGGCTTCTGGACTGTTTTTGTGACTGGATGTTATTTGTTCCTGAGTTAGCTCGATTTGATTTAGGGTTGGTAACCCTGTGCAAGCTGCAGCCGCAGCTTTGGCTGAAGCATATGCACACTCCAAGGGAAAGGTTTGAAAACCCTTTTTGCGTTTGTATGCAGCTTTTGGCAAGTCATCTGAAAATCCCGAGCCACTCCAGAGCTGCTTCTGTTCCCTTGCACAGCCAAGGTGGTGCTGCCTCCTACTGCCAGAAGTCCCTCGACCCTGTGGATGTGGCACATCTTCAGCCTGGAGGGACCCACGGGAGCCAGCTCCTGCCACATCTGTCTCCTCACCTTCTCCAGGGGGATGGAGAAGGACGTGTCCCCGATCACGAAGGCTTGTGGCACCCCCTGTCTAACCAAAGCAGATGAAGATGAAAATGAAAAAAATCAGTCCAGTTCAGATGCCAGGCTTGGTCCAGTATTAATGGACACATAAAACCATTTGAAAATAGTCTCTTCTGTCAGATTCTGTCAAAGCTCAGCATGGCTGAAGGTTGAGCCTGCAAAGCAGGTAACATTCTCAACAAATATATTACTTCTGTGTGAAGGAGTGAAGGGCAGCATATTTACACTGACCTTTTAAGCCACAGCCTGTGCTGCATCACTCGTCTCATTTTAAGTGAGATTTTGCAGCCCACCTTGCAGTATGGCTCTGATTCTTTCTCTGAGTCCCAGCTTACCCAGTGATTTGCAGAAGTGCTTAAATCACCCTCGAAATGCTATGCACAGCAGAGGAGGCTCAGGCTGTCTTTATGGACTAAATCACTAGAGGTAGACCCCCTTTACGTCAGTGCTGGGGCTGACTGTAGGTCATTCTGTGAAGCAGGTGGACTGCGATGCTCACAAGTGGCAGCTCACAACTTGGAAGTGAAATTCTGTAGGCTAAATTCATCATCCAAACTGAGATCAATAGAAAAAGTAAACAAACAGCATGAGCAGCACGGAGTGAATTAAATTTCAAATAGTAAGACATAATGATAGCAACATAGGCAGTGTGTTTTATGTTTTTAATATGTTTTAACATGAGTTTGGGGGTTTTTTTTTACATTTCTTGCATGTATATTACTATTGTGGTCTTTTCTTTCCCATCATGGCCATGATTCTCTTTCATGCAGAGCAGAGAACATCAAGACTAATTGCGTTGAAATTAATGTCAATTGAAAATCTCAACTGTTTGGTTAGCTGCCAAGTCCTGGAAGTTTCCCCTTTTTTCCTCTGGCCTTAATGACATTTTTGAAACTCCTTATATGTGAGAGCTCACCTGCAGGTTAACCTTCTGCCCCTGATTTTGTTTCCTCTGTGATGTGCCTGGACAGGCAGGCTAGTGGCTTTGCTGCATCCCTCTGCAAATGGGGAGACTCTGCATTCACCATGGTCAGTCCCTGTCCATGCTCCACGTTCTCAATCACTCAAATTCTTTCTGCCTGCCAGCCATCAAAAAGCAACCTCACCTGCAGCTTTCTTACTTAAAAATGTTCCATGGTATGATCGTAACCATAACGTACAATAAGTTATACACGAGCTGTTTACAAGGATTTCAGGCCCATGCCTGAAGGAACACCTTCCATGCTGCCTGTTGCAACCCATGGCTTCCCTGCAGCCACCGGTTCCCCCCTGTCATCCCTTGCTGTGTGACTTGTCAACATGTTTTCAGCTCCTGCAGGGAGTGAAGCCTGCCTCTTTAGGAAAGCATGGTGCTATATAAATAAAAATACGCCGTGTGCTATCTAATCTTGCTCGTTGTACATATATTTTTAATGATTCATGTAGACATTACTTGCTCCCTCATTGTGCTCCTTCCTCTGTTAACAACTCTTCATTAAGAATAAGCAAGCAACTGTGCCCAGTCAAGCAGACTTTCTAAGAAGAGCTG
Source organism: Pterocles gutturalis (assembly GCF_000699245.1). Taxonomy (NCBI): domain Eukaryota; kingdom Metazoa; phylum Chordata; class Aves; order Pterocliformes; family Pteroclidae; genus Pterocles; species Pterocles gutturalis. Next base: position 30,704 of record NW_010137358.1, on the reverse strand, counting down.
AAGGCCTAGGAACCATATGTAATTCAAATCCATTACATAAAGAATGCATGTAACAAGAAAGATGAACATCATATTAAAAGTTGACATTTCCCACTTCTCAGACTCTCTGTTTTGAGTGTGGCATAGCAACTGCCTGAGGAAGAGTAAAGATAATTTTAATGCAACATAAATTAAGGGGGAGGTGAGAAATACTACATTCTTAGTCAACATCCTCTATGAAAATATCACCATAGTATCTCTTTAGTATAACCTACCTTTAAAACATGTACCCAGCGAGAAATGAATTCCTAGTGAATTCATAAGACCTTATCTGAATGCTTTCAGCGAACGAGAAAGGAATTCTGGAGGTGACCAGTGTAGGAAATTCCTTAGCATCTGTACAGTGTGTTTCAAGAATGCAATTTTCTACGTCTTGCCCCACTTTTGACACACCAATGCAGAGGTGGTGGGACATGGTCAGACCCTAGTTTTTTACCTGTGGATTTCAGCAGGTGTGGGGGCAGCCGCACAGCCGTGTGTACGCAGCGTGGTCCAGGATTGGACCATGCATGCTGCACCTTGCGCTTTTGGGGACAAAGCCGGGGCTGTTACCTTACCTCACTTCTCTCCAGTAAATCCATGCTGGTTCAAGTCCAAACAGCCCGATCCATCAGTAATTCCTTTGGAGGGCAGATCACTACACTGCTCAAGGGGAAGGCTACCAAGCACTGTTACGTGTGTTTCAGTGTGCGATGCACTTCTAGCATTCATTGCAAGACAGTCCTCCCAGGGCAGCTCCAGCAGCTGCTCTGAGCTCCTGTATAGGCTGGGACATAGATGGTTCTTCACTGAGTGTTTACATGAAGCCCAGACACAAATCTCTTCCAAAGGATAAAAAAGCCAAGAAGCATTATTCAGTCTTGCTTCCGCAACTCATCACCGTATGGAGTAGTACCTACTCCAGCTGGGCACTGGCTCCACAGGAGCAACGAATCTTAAATTATAGCAGATGTTGCAGAATAAGTCCCTCAGTGCTTTAGGATGTGTTTTGTTTGTCCAGGGGTCTCTGAAATAGTCTATTGAATATACTTAATAATAGGTTTGCTATTTAAATTTAAATACAGTGTTCTACTATAATTAGATGCTTATAGGCTTAAGTGTAAAGTGTTTTAAATGTAGGGTTTTTTCATAACCTCATAGTTTACAGGAAGGCAAACCCACTAGATTATCTAGTCTAGCCTATCCAGTTTCACTGTTTTTCCCATACTGAGCTCAGCACCTTGCATTTTGAGCAGTTGCACAGCCCGTAGTTTAGTACTCTTAACGTAATGTACATTCATAAATAATTTTACTCTCTAAATAGCTTTACTTTCTGCCTGTATCTGTATGCCTTCATCCCGACAATGTCTCATTAAATCACTGCTAAGTTCCAGCACAATGGCCGTTGTTGCTTCAGCAGAGAGTGAAATGAGCTCTGAATTGGGTTTCCCTATTTATTTAAAGATGTAATCTGCTTTGAAATTCCTTAGGATGCAGGTTGTGTTTATTTCTGATCGCTAACGTATGTCTAACCTTAACTCTGACTCAGCACATGTAAGTGCTCCTCAATACCATGCTTTTATATACTCCTTTATTGCATTGTTATATGCTATATTCGTTAGGTGGTTCTTCTCTGGCCACTACAGAAGATGCCAAAAATATTGTGAATGATTTCTCTCCTGCAAATATCATCACAGTCTATTTATACACTGTAGCTTCTGAGATTTGATAAGACCAGAGCGTAATATGGCATGGATACAGATGCTGTCAAAGTTAAGTTAACACAACATATTTCATCTCCCTCCCACTTAACATGCGTAATACACAAATGGTTGCAAACGATCGCTCTTTTAAAGAAGCAAAATATATGGGTTTAATTTTTAATGATTTAACTTGGTAATTAATCCAGATTATTAGTTAACAGTAGCTAAAACAGAAAACTGTAATGGATTCTCTGGATAATGAAAATATTTATTATTTTAATAAGCTGCATGGCTGGAAGTCTAAGTCAAGTCTTAGTCTACTGGCCACATATTGCTCTTGATTCACACGTAGGACCCCCACAGAGGTAGGTGGATGGCTGTGTCCCCGAACGAAGAAATATAAATCGCTGCTTCCAAGTATTGATGATAACATCTATCATGTCAGCTGCAGAATTGATCCGTCTTAAATTATAAGCCAGGGCTGAAGGAATTATGCCAATTAGAGAGACACGGATTTTTTTTTCTCTCATTTTTCTCTTTCCTATAATTTTTTTCCCACACAAAAGGCTTTGAGACCTATTTATAATATGAAAGTCCTTTTGTCACCTGAGATCCAAAGAAAGATTTAAAAAGAAAATGTAATTGGTGAACAGAAGTGCTACAAGGGCCCTTTTGGACTCAGGGGAGGGGAAGGTCAAGTTTTTAACCTGGAAACAAAAGGACTGAACCCAAGGCTATGAGTGGGCTTTCCCTGGGGTCTGGGTTGAACAAAGCCCTTTTGCTAGACTGTGGCTTTCTTGGCGATGGGGAGGGCATGACCTGCTGGCGATGAGCATGGCAGGTACATGCCATCCTCCGAAGCAGAGTCCAGTGAGGGCTTCACAGGTTGGGGTCAGGCAAGGGAGGTGTGGGAGGCAGTGAAGAATGACAGCTCCCCATCACCTACGCCTGCGGGTCACCCCCTGACAGATGTCAGGGTCTATCTTGCAAAGTGGCTAAAGGAGCGATGGAGAGAGACCTAAGCTGGCCACTGCTGCCAGTGGCACTCAATGCCCCTTGGATCTGAAAGAGAAAGGTTTTCAACTTCCCCTTCATCTTTTCTCCAAAGATTTCTGAATTTGTGAGTGGTACCAAATTCAGTTAAGCAATTACTACATATTCCCTTCTATTTTATGTTCCTGCCTTGTAAATGGCTTTAATAAATGCCACAATTATAATTCTCAGTGACTGCACCAGTTTTAAGGTTGCGTCCTTTCAGAGCATCTCTTGGAGCAGTGGCTCCCTGAAGAAAACCTCCACGTGACCGAGGTTGCTGCCTGCCTCCCTTCATCGAGCAGACGGAGGCAAGCCAGAGACAAAGGCAGTGGTGCACAGCACAATCCCTGCCTGCCTCTGGTGCGGCGTGGAGGCAGGCAGGGTCTGCGCTGTGCATGTTCCCCATCTCAAGCTGCTGCCCACACTGCACAGGCAAGCCCTGAGCAAAGCCAGCGCTGAGGCATCTGGGAAAGACTGATTTTTTATGTATACGTATATGTGTATGTGTATGTGTATGTGTATGTTTTGGGATAATTACATTTATAAACCAAACAAGGGGGAGAGGCAAGTAGTCCTTGCTGGACAGCTGCAGGGGTTTGTGTGTGCTTTCCAGGGGTCACCAGCACTGCTGTGAGCTGGGTACTAGCAACCAGGACCCACTGTGGGGCATGGAGTGGGGACAGGGGTATGGCCAACATGACATTCCTGTGCTGGCCTGTTGTTGCCTGTTGTGGTCCCCAGGTCATCTCCTCTGGTGTCTGAAACAGGCTGTCCCCTGCTTGCTCTCCCTGGCAGGTCATGCAAACTGGGGATGGATGTTGAAACCACCACCCGGCTTGAATCCAAGTCCTCTGCAGCTACTTTTTTTCCAAACCTGAGCAAAGGTGCTCATCTTGGGAGGCAGGTCCTTTGCCTCCCATGCCTTGCCTTGCAAAGCAAGGGTTTGGTAGAGTCAAGGAAATAGTCCACCAGCATCATTTGGTAGGAAAGCAGGTGTGGACCTAGACTTCCCAGGCAGTTTACTCCTAGAAAGGGTAATCTAATGGTGAGGAACAAGAGATGATGGTGGTAATGGTCTGCCTGGGTGACAAAGTGACTATTCAGAAATAACAGGCACTTCAAAAAACCAAACCAAAACAAAACAAAACAAAAACCAAAAACCAAAACAAAACACAGTTTAGGATAGGCTCCTTTCATCAAGTCAGCCCATCACCACCATGTCAAAATGTTTCCTCTGCATTCCTCTAGCAGCTGCAGGTGCTGGTCAGTCCCTGGGTTTGTGGGATTGCTGATTGGGTCCATAGCAGCCCATCCAACCTTCCCTCACTATGTTGATACTCGATGAACCACGTGCAAACATCTCTCAGCCGGAGCCCTTGTTTCTGGGCTACCAAGAGTGTCATCCAGGGGAATGTTTTGTTTCATGAGGGAAAAAGAGGGCCTTTTGGGAAGGCAGTAAGGTGTTTAAAGCAATATTTCTGGACATCTTAGTGGAGTGGATTTTTTATGTACGAAAGATTGTGTATCCAACTTAAAGGGCATGGACCTTAGAGAAATTCAAAGAGTCTTTTGAAAAGAGGTTAAATATATTTAAAATTTATGAGTGTGCACCCATGCAAATTGGAAAAGGAAATTAAACTTTATCTGCAGAAAAGGAAAAATAAATCTACTTACATATGATGTAATTTAGAAAGTCAACTGTACCTTGGAATGATGTCTGGACGAAAGGATAAGATAATGCTGAGGAAGGCTTAATATCTGGGCTTAAAAGCCACATGGGGCCATAGGGAAAAAGGGTTTGCAGTACTTGTATACTCATTGTGAAGAGATTCCGCTAGAGTTAAAGCTACATCTAACTGGCTTTCAGCTAAGAGAGTAAGATACACAAACAGAGAGAGCAAGTACAGTTTTTTCAAACTCATCAGAGTTTTCTGTACAACTAGATCTGTGCTCCACATAACTGTTTTGAAAATCTACACATTGGTATTTTTTCCTAAGTCTGGTTAGCCTTTGTGGCTCTCTATTTCCTATGCTGTGCAAAATAAACTCCTAGTCAAAATAACTGGACTGAGAACAAGGTGAAAAAATGATGGGAGAGAGACGTAAAGCAGAAGGAAACCCTTTCTGAGGGTATTTCAGGGAGATGCAAAGCAACAAGAGTAATTCACAATATTTTCCTTTAAAGTGAAGCTGGAAGTTGTCTGTGTTTCAAGCCCAGTGTGGCACAGGGTGTAACAATCCGTGTGCCACATTAAAACAGCCGGTGATCTCAGCTCAGTTCCTTGTGAGGAGGTACTCGCCGAGCAGTGCCGAACAATTGGGTCCCTGGGTAATAATTTTATTGGAGAGGCCAAGAAGAGAATAGCCGTGGAATTAATATTGCTGTGCTGTGCTGTTCCAATTCTGAGGGCAAGAGAGGACTTTGCTTTATAATGCTGACACTGCAAATCCCTTAATGAGCACTAAATTCACTTAACAAAATTCTAACTCCCTCAGATTTCTGATGTAGCTTAGCGTGTCAGCTTTACCTTGGAGTTTTCTGTATTTTGCTGGTCTCTACCATCAATCTGAGCATCCATAAAGCCAGTATTCATTTTTATTCACTCTACCTGTTTATTCCTTAGTATATTTACCCTTTTATTAAGAGCTTCCACTTGGTTAAGACTTGTTCAAGTATACACTCAACAGGAAACATTTTCCTTTATACTGTAAGAACTCTATATTGTTGCCTAGAGGGTGACAGAAAGTAACGTCAGATTCATAAAAATATAACTGTCTGAGCCAAGTAGATAGAATAATGGTAAGCATTAACCAAAGCGTGTTTCTCTGTCCTATAGGGTGAAATCAGAACATCTTAATGTTTTCTTTCTTGGGTCACATAATTCTGCAAAAGAACACCAAGAGAAATGCCAGACTGCTTCTGCTTGATCGTTACATTCTGTACCAGCCTTTTGAACAGGTTTGCAAATAAAATTACTTTATTTCATTATGTGTCATTTTACATTTTGCCCATGCATCACCCCACTGAGACCATTTGGTTGAAGATTTTTTTTTTTGAGCTATAAGCAACTGGAATTTTAAACTCATTTAAACTGTAATTCAGGATGCTGCTGGTACCTCAATTTCAAGTTTAACCATTAAATTAGTACATCCTTAGAAAAAGAAAACTGCATGTCTTATCCTATTCATTTTTTATCCAAGTAATATTTAAAAAACCCAAGCCACCAAAAGACAGACTGCTGGGGAAATTTTAACTCTATTGGAACTGGCACGATGGTTTCTGAACACAAATTTTTTAGTTTGTTTTCTTTAAGTTGGATGAGGAAAGACTAGACTTGCTAACTTTCCCTTCAGAGCCAAGGGGGGTGAAATAGCCCATACAACCAGGAGGTGGCTGAGCCCCGTCCTCCAGAACACTGCGCTCCTTGCTCCCAAAAGAGGGGATCGGCATTTTGGATCTGAAAACCTGTAAAGTCATATGTTCTGTGTCAGCAGCTAGACCAGCTCCATTAGCATCAGCGATAAGCTTTTCAATAATGTCCTATCATGCTGCAGAAGAGCTACCTGCATACAGCAGCTGTCTACAGCAAAGAGGAAGCAAAATTATAGTGGTAGCAGGATAAATGCCACAGGCAAAATCGTGAAGGTGATATTTGTTAGCAGTTGCAGATTGAGAAACAAACCTCACACCTGAGAGACTGAAAGAATAAAGGATGGGATGGTCTATTATAGTATTTTCATTATTTCATTTTGATATTTAATTTTAGCAAACCTTAAATAAGATGGAACCAGCTATAGTTGTGTTGAGTAGACGGGATGGAGTTGAAAACTCTAGGTCGTTTTTTTCATCTTTAGACTTGAGGATTCTGATGTTTTCTTTGTTCTGGTTGCCTGGTAATAATTTAATATTTTTATTTCTATGTTTACTTTAATTCTTAAAAAGCCAAGAGGTGGAGATATGTTGACAGACTGGAAAAGGAAGCTATTATTAATTAAAATTATTTTAAGTCTAAGATTAAAATAGTGCTCCTGCATATAAATTTGTTTCAATGAGCTGGATCCACTGTAATGTTAAATCACTGCATAAATTAAGAAATGTAGCAGACATACTGGCTGGGGACTAGATGGTGCCGCCATTTCAGAAGGTGCCGATTCTTTTTTCCCTATATCCTTCCTATGTGCACATGCAGCATTTTTTTCTTCTTGAAAGGGACTAGTCCAGAGTCCGTAAAAATCAGTGGAAATTTCCCAGCTAGCTTGAGTGTAAGTTGGACAGGGCCCAGAAAGAAACAGGGTATGGAAATTTGGGAGGCAGTGCTTATCTCTGTTGTTTGCTGCTAGAGCTGGAAGGGAAATCTTGCAGAATACCGTGCAGCCTGCTGTTTGTTGTGTCTAAGTAATACATGCCTTCACTATCAGTGAGCCTCTGAACAAATCTAGCTTCATCTGAAAAATAAAGCAAGGAGGAGGAAAAAAAGGCGCTACATAAGACAGCATTAATGATGTTTTGGTGGTTTTATGTCACTTCTCCATAACCACAGTGAATGCTGGCAATCTTGTATTCCCAAGTATTCAAATTAAATTGTAATACTGACCACTATCAATCTGGCTTATGAAAAAACATGCTCTTCCCTCTGCTCCATGACCTGGAGGAGGGAGAGCCATAGCAATCTCTGCAACAACAAAGCAGAACCCCTACATGGGGTACGACAGCCAAGGAGGGAGGTTCCCATCGGGATCCAACTGCAGCAGCAGCAGCAGCAGCAGCAGCCCAAAACACACATTCCCCTCCAGAGCCAGAGTGGATGGCTATGCTTGGCCCATGCTGTGCTGAGGTGAGGGTCAGCAGGGTGATCATTACAGCTAATCTGGGGGTCCAGGAGATGCTGATTTACAACAAAGTCTATTATGACTTAAGTCAGCTGTGCATGATCCCCAAGAGCCCACCCAGCTCTTCAGAAGAAGCAGTCTGTAACTTCTCCATTCTGTCCTCTCCTTGCCTTTATAGGCAAGAATGTTTTAGGCTTTATAGAACACTGTCTGCACTGAAATGAGGTGACTATTCCTCTCCCCTCTCCTCCGTAAATGGACATTACACTCTAATGCTGAGCTTGTCTGTGGCAGGGAAAATTGGGGCGAGGGTGGTGGGGGCATGAGGAAATACGAGGAGTAGG
>NW_010137358.1:0-22753 GCF_000699245.1 Pterocles gutturalis | reverse complement strand
TTCAGATGCAGAAATTCAGAGGCAGAGTGCAGTCTGCCAGACCCTGTGCAGTCGGGCTGCAGGGACCTGAGGTTCACAGGGCTTCTGCAGTGTCAGCTTCTTGAAGAGCAAATGGAGAAGAAAAAGCTATCCCTGTTCCTGGTGTGGCATCCCTCCTGACTAACTTCATCAACAGAAGTGATCTGCATTCCCACGTGATCTACAGGGCAACCTACAAAATAAGCTGGAAAAAATCCTAACGAGAAGGCAGAGCAGCAGAGAGCACTGACAAATGTACTGTAGTAGAGCAGTTGGCCAGGGCTGTGCCTGATGTTGCAGGATTTTCTTTTTCTCCAGCACCACATGCAGGTGCCCATGTAAAATGGAATAAACAGGCAAAACCACTACATCCTGACAATGCTGATGCATGAAGGAGTTCATCAAGTAGTACAGGGACTGAATCTTAGTTCATGCAGGAGGACATGGGAGGTTGTTCAGCTGAGTTCAGTTGAGTCACACCAGAATATTCCTACACAGATAAGAGCTGATGAAGACCTCACAGAAATGTTACAGATGCATAGATCTAGTTTTATATGTAACCATTACATGAATTTTCTGACCGGAGGGACAGACTGTTCTGCCCTGGGTCTCTCCATCCCAGCCAACCATAGAAAAAGCACAGCATGCCGTCTCATGACACAGAGGTGTAAGGTGGCAGTGCCATTCCTCACAGTCGTGACCACAAAGTCACGATGCGGGATGGGGACCAAAGAGTTTGGTGCTTCCCTCCTTCCTTTCTGTGGAGGAGAGCTGGGACAAAGGACTTGATGGGATCTCTAACAGCCTTTCCGGGACTGGCTATCATGTTGTAAACAAGGACATATATCCCCTAAACTGTTTATTTGCGTGACTGCAGAGGAAGAAGAGGATTTGCCCCAAATGCCTTCTTATTTATGTTCTCTCCTAACTGTTTTATTATGCTTAATTTGTCATCCTTAGAGGATGCCTCTTATCATGTGCAAATTCTTTTTAAATTATTATACTGACATAGAAATAATAGATGCCTGATTTACATTGTAATCTTCAGTAAGAGGGATGCTTGTATTTTTGAAAGTGTTATGATTTTGGTTGCTTCTCCGTGGTTTTTTTTTTTTTTTTTGCTTATGATGTTGTATTGCAAAGTACAGAAAGGAAGGGGAGCTCAAGCATTCTTTAGAGACACCTCACGATGAGATCCCAAATCCTAGTCCCTGCCTCAGTCGCAGTCATCAGTACAGACAGCAAAACATTAAAAAGCTCTTAAGTAAATAATGACTGTGATGATGATGCAGTGGGAAAATGAGTAAATTTTCAATTCACCAGGGCTAATAGTGATAGGCTCTGTTTTCTAAACAAAGATTACTACCCATTCTCTGGAGCACACATACACTTAATACACAACCGCAACATTAAAGCTGAGATAAGGAGGCAGATAAAACCCACAGTGGGAGGCTCCATACAATGCAGCACATACAGATGAGCTCTGACTGTACTGTTTAAACCTCGTACTTGGCACTACTACATTTAAGCCAAGAAAGTGAATGAGCCCACCTCCACCGCATAAGCCGACCTCAGCCCACATCACGCCTCAGAGCTCCAGATCTGAGGAAGTTATCACCACTCCTGCAACAAACCCAGCTAATACCTGCTCAGAAAAGTGCATATTTTTAGCTCTCTCAGTCCTTGATGCATAGCAGTTTTTATCTCATGACAACTTTAAAATACGTCTTTTCTGGGTGAGGTTGCCTGTGTGAATTTGGAAAGGAAGGGGTCACGCCCTGCCCAACGCCATGTGCTGCCGAGGTCAGTATTTGGAGTGAGGACCTGTATTCTTCTTTATGACAGTCAATGTCACTCTCTGCACTAGGTCCTTTTGTCACCTTAGTGAAGGAGAAAATGACTTGGGGAAGTGAAAATCATTTAGAAACACCTTATTTTTTTTTCCATGGGATCAAGTATTTTGCCTGGGAGTAAATGCATCCTCTCCCTACAAATGAGAACAATACTGAAGAGCAAGGGACAAAATTGAGCCAAAGAGTAACTTAAGATTAAATGAAAGAGCAAATGGTTAAGTTTCATTTATACTCTTCCCACTAACTACTTACCCTGCTGTGCAGCTCCTCCTGCACATGAGAACGGTATGGGATACCAAGGACAAGAATCCTGTCTGCATTTCTCCAACAGGAGATGCATTAAATGCAGAACTGGCAGCAGTTTCATTCTCACTACAAAAAAGCCCCAAACAACCAAACAAAACAAAAAAAAACCCACCTCTGTTTATCTTTCATATAGTTATTTAATGTCCCTCCTTTATATGCCAGCCTTCAGAACTGTGGCACAAATTATTTTACTGGCTATCTGACTGTCACTCTCTTTAACACAGTCTGTGGTTCGCTAGTTGATGATAGCTTAAGCGGAATTTAATTGGTAACATATTGTCAGTTGAATTAGAGGCCATATGATACAGATTTAAACCTCGGTAATTTTTGCATAAAGAACAATCTGTCAACAAATCACAGCAAGGAAAACAGACATAAATCAGTTTGTCAGGTTTATTAGTAATTGCAGAAGTTTTGTTGTCTTGTTTGATGAGAGCTTCTCTTTTCTAGCTACCAGAAAATATTTCTTGAGATGCAGGTATCTTTGTTAGGTGTGCAGATTTTAAGCTTCCCATGCACAGGGAGGTACATAAACATATACAGGGATGTATGCAATAGCAGGCACCTGAGATAATGACCTAGACAGCTCCTCCAACCCTGTCTTCCTAAATAGATCAAACTGCAGCACCACAGGTAGGTGCACTATAGGGTCGCATCCACATTTAACCATGTAAGCTGAGACTACATTTAGAGGAGAACGTTGCACTTTCTCTATGCCTCTGTATTTTGGCTGACTGATTTTACATCATTATACTTCTCCTGATAGATTCAACTTTTTTTTTTTTTTTTCTCTGAAGATTCATGATAAAATTTTCCTGGCTCAAAGCTGGGACATTGACACAGTCTTTTTTTTTCTTTCTGAAATTGTGCAGTTCTGAAGCCATTTTTCCATCTCTGACAATATTCATCCCTGTGGAGTGTTCCCCTAGCATGGATTGTATCACAAGTGATTGAGCTGGCTTCATGACACAAACCAGAGTTAGCTTTATATTGTGAGCCAGATGAAGCACAGAAAAGGATGGGTTCATCTATAGCACCTCAAGAAGGGTGACTGTGTCCCCCATCCTGGAGACTGCGGAAACGTGGTGAGGGGCTACATCTCCTGGGAAGCCCTTATCAGGAGTGTCAGAAAGGGGCCCTGTAAATCACCTAGCAAAGTCCCCTTATTTTGAGGTAGATACCCACTATGAGGTACACATATAGATCCTCTTCCTCTCCCCCCCCTGCACACCTACGAACACCAATCATCTTCTGATGCTACTAAACAGAAGCTGTCCTCGACTGTACAGGTGCGTGGGGGTGTCCCCTTCACTTTGTGTCTTAACAGGATTAATTTTTCTTAATGGTCAAGAATATGCAAAGTAAGAGAAAGTAAGGCACCAACTGAACAGATATCCAGTGGGCATCATTATGAAAAAGATGGGAAATCACAAAAAAGCAGCCCATGAATATTTTATTTAAAAGGACGCCTTATGTATCACGATTACCCTTGGGTGACAGCGACTGACAGAGCATGTCTATCACTCACGATAAAAATTGCAGGATGATCTGCACTGTTCATAAGTGTGATATAAGGTACAGTAGTTGTTACAGCAGCATAATGTTCCTGTGCAGTAACAAATACACTACGCAGAGACATGCACATAATTAAAACGATGCTCGCTGGCTTGCTAGCACCGTTTGCCAAAGAATAAGTTGCATGCAAGTGGATTTGCATACAAATGAGATACTGTCAGAACAATAATGGGACTTTGATAAGACCACATACTCATGTCATTAAGTCACTTCAGTAGCTAAGGAATATTTAGTTAGTATTAAATGAGGATAAAAGTTGATCATTTCCCCTTCCCCCAAATTAAAAAAAAAAACAACAAGGTACATCCAGTTAAAAATACTAGGACATTTTTAAATTTAAAAGATACCACTGTCAATGCCATCTTTTAAAAGTTTTATGATGTACTCTGGAGTTAAAATTTGACTTTTTAACACAGAAACTAAACCTATTTATTTATTGCTAAGAGCTACTTTCACTGAGACTCCATGTCACCTGCCTGCTTGGTAAGTGCAGCTGTAGTATGGTGTGTGATTTTTTTTCTAAATAAATAGAACTTTTAAACAAAGACATTTAAATTCATGCTTATATTTAGTTTTATGCTTAAGTGTAATTAAATCAGCATAGATTAAATACCTACTGAAATCTTCTAGTGAATCAAGACCCTTCAAATCCTCCTATTTTTTTACTGCACTTGGAGACCTCTTGGAAATATCTGAACTATGGACTTGATCCAGCCATGCTGAAATCATTGGGATTTTTTCCATTGACTTCAGTTAGAACAGGTCCTTTGGGAACAATCTGAGCTGAGAAGTATTGCTCTACTTAGCTAGTAAAAAAAAAAACAACAAAAAAAAACCACCAAACCTTTTGGAAGACCATCTTATGGCAATCTCAAGGTCTGTACATCCTATGTGTTTTAGACATAAACAGGCTTATAGTGATTTTGATAGTTTTGCCATAACCAGAGGAAAAGTTCAACACTGAAATAAGAAGTTTTCAAAGGAGAAGTCAACACTTAAAATAGCCTTTTGCTGGTGGTGGGAGACCTGCTAACCCTGTATTGCGGGAAATGATCTTGCAAATTCATTAACTTCTTTTCTAACTTGAAAAATGGTGCAGGAGTCACTCAGAGGAGGGTAAAATTAATATTAATGATTTCATTTTGACAGGACTGAACTCATTACCATGCACATTTCCAACGTTTTTCAACAGTTAATTTTAGCTGCTGAAAAAGACTTCTCTTGCTAACTGAAAATATGGTAATTTCACATTAAAAACTGTGTATTAAGAAGTCTTTCTTTGCCAAAGTTACAAGCGCTTGACAGGGTTTTATAAACCACACTGAGCACCTCACAAACTTTCAATCAAACATTATGTGAGGACTAAAAAATCCAAATTAAAATCAGTTGCCTGATCCAGTTTTTGTAATGTGCAATATTTTTTAGTTACTGCTATTATGACAGAACAACTAAGATATATGGAAAAAATGCATTGGCCCATAAGACTCTCTAGATTTTTTTTTAAGACAGACAATGCAACATTGTGGTATAATAACTGCCACTTCCAGTGATAGAAGTTATACTGTTTTATTTACAGAGAGAAAAATTAGCAGTTATAAAAAAATAAAAAGTAGCTGATGTAAGCCGAATTCACATGAAGATCAGTGTGTTCATTTAATCTCTGCCACGTTGAGTCTTGGGCACTACTTTTATGGTTTGGCAGTGAGACCTAGGTTTGGATGCCGGTGGGCTCAAGGGGTCCTGAGAAGCTCTAGGTGATGTACGAGATGTAGTTCTCCCCTTTTTGTTCAAGATAGGCAAACTCACCTGAAGATTTTGAAGATTTTGAAACAGTGCCACTAACAAATTGGCCATTTTAATCTGACAAAATCTTTCAGAGGAGTTTCCAACACTTTTGAAAGGCACAGCATGAAGCCTGACCCAGTTTGCTCCGCTTTCGCAAGGGCAGTTGGAAGGGATGGAGTAAAACATGAAACAGTTGGGTTCGCTCCTCCATCCCAGGTCGCTCCCCCTCCCCAGCCCTGCTGCCAATGCTCCCGCTGTTTTGCCTTCCCAAAAGCTGTGTTGTGTAAGTATCCGCTTGCAGAGCCTGGGGCAAGCAGAGCAGGAACCCTCTCGGTGCCGCGTGTGAGCTATGTACTGATAAAACAAGGCAAATAACTCCCTCCCAATGCTGTCAAACCTACAAAATACACAGCCCGCAAAACAAAGGAGATTGCCTTTATTTCCTTTCCATTCTAATCATCTTCAGGGCTATTTGTAACAATAGTAGGCATAACACTGTCAAGCACGAATGTGATTTCCAAGTTGGAGTTCCTTTCAGAAAATGGATTAGTTCAATTTTCCAGATGTCAGACAGGTGTGCAGTTAAGTATACGCTGGAATTCAGTTTTGGTGATTAACACTTATAATGACTATTTGGCTATGACAATCGGATCCTTATTTTCAAAACCTACCATTTATTGTTCTAGTACATTTACTTCACTTCTAGCCACCAGCCAAATCCAAGATCAGCTAGAAGGAAATTAAGAACCGATTTATTATGCTTGTCCTGTTTGTATAACATTCATCATCACTAGAAGGAAATGTCTGCAAAAAGGAAGGTTACAGAGGTTTTATGCCAATACAGCAAGAAATGAAGATGTGTCATTCAATTCTATGCGGTGCTGTTGGCAAAAAGATGAAAGAAAGTGCCCTGGAAATTTCCCCGTATCACTTGAATCCCTTGTCCCTTTGCTCTACAGAAGTCGTTCACTTCCAGAGCAACCCTACCCCCAACTCCAAAAAAATCCCTCACCCGCCCCAAAAAACCAGCATCAGCAATTAAGTGACTTGGACTTGGAGTTACACAGGTCAGTATCTTTGAAAGGTTGCTCTTGCAAGGAAAAGTAAAAATAGGAAAAAATGTTTCTGTATCAGCTTCTCTGACAGGGCAGCCCTTGGTTGTGCTGGCTTCTGACATTACATTTCGAATGGGCTGAAAGTGAGCAGAGGAATTACGGGTCAGGACAAAACATAGGAAGGGCTGATCACAGCACTAAAAGCTTTGTTTCACAACTGGATTCAACCCAATGATTTTAATTTTAGGCATCTCCATGTACCTTCATAATACTGGATTGAGTTACTAAGAAGTCATAACACTTCAAGAAATTAATTAATCCATATGAGCTAAAAGCAAATAATTTGGAACAGCAGTTCTGTGTGACATGGTGTAGCAATAGATTTGGTTTCAAAGGAACTGCTGGCATGCTTGAAGTCGTGTAAATGCTATGTCATATGTGGGAGAGCCTAGTGCTGTGGTTTATCTGTTGTATTGCTGGTATTGATCCTGCAAGTATTGTTCACTGATTGCTGGTTAATTGGGTGCTGTTAATAAATCAATAAACTGCTTTGATCCTGATTTGGTTTTTTCTGCAGCAGACATAATCTATCTTTAGCTGTTGTGGATAGTCAACAAGGTTGTGACCACTCTATGCAGACAGAGAAAAGGAGTATAGGCGCTGATGAGAATTTTCAGTATAATAAAGCATGTCTCCATCCTAACACTGAAGTGAGAGTGTGAAACTTAAATCTTATAAGTGTCACAAGAAGGAACCCAGAGATAACATAGGTCAAGCGATTATTTTTCCAGGCTTATTAAGACTGCTGAGATCCTGCTCAGTCTGTCAGCCCCACACAGGTTTAAATCTGCTTCCAGTTCCAGGCGAGCGAGACTTCCCTGGGCACTTTCTTGCAGGCTTCTCTCTTTCACAAACACACCTACACAACATCTTGTTGGTTGTCAAACTTCAGCAGCCTTTTTCCAAGCTTTCATAGCTCTGCTCTGTTTCATAGTTGCCAAAATACCTTAACTTGACCCAGTCCCTTGGGAGGTTCTTTTAAAATTTCCTTACTGACATTTTAGCAAGAACCTTGTATAAAGACCAAGTAAAGACCACTGGATGTTGTTCTTCCACTTAGCAGCAATTTTTGTGCCTAGATATTACAGTATTATACTTTTTCTCAGTGAATAGAATGAAGACTTATACCTGGCAAAATACCAGATGGAGTTAAAAGACAAGAAGTGAAATTTCCTTTTCCAATTGGAGGTAGACATTAGAAAATAACCTCTTCCGTTATTTTTCTCTCATTTTTTATTAATTTTGAGGACAGTGTCAGATGAAACATGGACTAGTTCTTTTCTGGGTCAGGCTCTGAGAGAGTGAATTAGTGTAGGTGGAACCAATAATAACTCCAAGGAACACTGTGAAAGCAACATCATATAAAGGGCTCTCAGCACCTTTGAAGATGTGTTATGGGTCAGATCTCCTTCGTTACTGTTGCTTGCTCAAGTAACACGAGCAGAACTGGGCCTAGAGAGGCCTCTCCTGTCACAGCATGGACCCATCTTAACCTCAGCTCAAACTATTGGCACAGTACATGAGACACTTGCTGGCCCAGATCTCTGTGGCTGGCCCAAATTGGCAAAATTGACTCAGCGGTACCAGAACAACCCCAAACCGAGCAAACACAAGGCTCGTGTCCCCTGGCTATCACCGGAAAAAGTGGGCAAAGATCTCAGGAATTTAAGAGAGCCTGAAAACTTGCCCACTTTTCCCACCAACTCTGAGTGGTGCAGTGCAACACAGCAGCTCTCCCCAGGACATTTCCTTGCATGGTACCCCAGAGCACTGCACCTACAACTTCACTGGTAAGATTGTCATACAAATTCATCTGGTTTCTGAACAAAATGCTTCCCTGGATTGGGCTTGCCCCCAGTAAAGTGTAGGAAGACCTACTTACATGTGAGGGGAAGAAGAAGACAGTAGGAAAGGTGGAAAGCGAAAGCAAAGTTATGAAAGAAATTTGTTTAGCATTTAAATATTGTAGTGATGAATATAACCTAGATGGGAGAAGCCCATGGGGCTTTTCACACATTTTAAGCTGTGAACTCACTAAAACAATTTGCTAGAACACATCCCCAAAATTTGCTTATCACTTTAGCAATGGCAAACAATGCTAAATACTGAGTTTTTTTTAATGAGGTCAAACAATTAAGAGAAAAGTATATTCTTAAGCTCACTGTGCAAGTTGAGCCAATTGTAATCCTAGAGCAGAATGGTGAAGCCAGTGCTAATTAGCCAGAGAAGGGAGTCATTAGGTCAAATTTACATCTCAAAGAGCTACAGTAGAATTCCATTAATAAAGAGGAAAAATAATGCTATAAGTTTTGCTAAATTCTGAAATAGGATTTGGCAGTTTGGGTTGTATTTTTTGTTTTTGTTTGCTTTGTTGTTGTTTTTTTTAAAAATGAAGCTAAACATTGGGATAAGTTTCTCCCATGGAAATCAACTCTTTTACAGACTTTCCTGGAAGTATAATCTTGGCATTTATAACTTCTTATGAAAGTGAAGTGTTGGCAAATAATTATTCTATGAGGTACCAGTACACAGAGACTATGCAAATGTAACAGTTCTGTCCTACACTTTCCTACCACTTGGTAATTAACTTTCAAAGACCTAGGAAATATTTTAAAGTTTCCAGTTGAAAGTGAAAAACTAAGCCATTAACTGAGGAATTTAATACATATTTTTTATTTAAAACTGGTTCATATATATATATTTAAAACATTAGTTGAATGGTAACACATAGGACAGACTGACAAAAATACATATATATGATACCCCTTCTAAAGTAAGTTAACAATAGCGCTATTCTATTTTGTAAGCCAAATATTCAAAATCAGGTGCGTTTTTTCCAGTGCTACCTATGTTTTGGAATAGTCTTCTTTAGGTCTGAATCTGATTTTCAAAGCATTGTTTTATATTCTTTTTAATTAAAAAAATCATTGAACTATGATCAAACAGATAAGCCAATATTGATGTTGCCATTTAAAGTTGTTTTGCATTAGAAAGTGCAACAGCTTTCCCCCCATTTTTCCATCAGGAAAGGTGTTTTTGTAAGATCACACATTCATTCAAAAACATAGTTCAGACATACTGGCTGGCTGACCCAACACCCCATTCACTTTAAAAAAAAAAGAAAGTGTTTTCATGTTTGTTTCTGTAGCTTGGATCTAGGTCTTTATCACTTTGCTCCCTTCATCCTAGTGGTTTATTCAACCTGACAAAGCTTCGGGATTTTTTTTTTCCTCTTTTATTCAGTGCAGCTGAGAAAACCCTCTTACAATGTGTCAATTTTAATATTTGCTTACTCTACCAATGCACAAACGAGTATATCAAGGTCTCCCTTTGGGGAAGCTACAAACGCAGTTGTTGATGCTGCACCACACAGTGCTTGTAACAGCGTCTGGGTACCTGGACTCGGGGCTGATAAACCTACCTGTGCCCTCACATTATTTATTTCTCTCTCTCCTTCACCCTCCTCAGAGTCTTTATCTTTCTGGCAAGACTTGATGCTGCTGCCTCAGTGAGCTGGCACTCGTTCTGGTCTCATAAGAAGGGTTATGGAGCAATGAAAGTTTGCAACGTTAGGGACACTTTCTGAAATCCTTTTCCACCGGTCTCCAAAGCGAACAAAGATTGCACTGGAAAGCAGTCCTCAAAACTGAACTAAAAAATAAATAAATCAAGGGACTCAGTCCATTTGTTTTCACTACCTGTTGTTTCTACTAGCTTGACTAGAGTTGAAACTGGCCTTTATTTTCTCTTAATTCATGAAGACTGATTTTCAGAAGTGCTGAAGATGCCACTTGCCACATGTGGAACGGGGGGAGTTGCAGGACCTTCGCACCTTGGAACATACCAGGTAGTTCAGCTTGAGCTGGGTTCCCAAAAACCAAGGAAGTTTTAACTTCTCAGTGAGCACTCAAAAATTTCCTCAGACATAGACAGGGCCAACAAGACTTAGCACCCAAAGGGAAGATACATTAAGCAGCTTTTCTTTTTTTTTTTTCCCTTTGAAATTGTGCAGAAATGCAAAGCACTGACGGTGCCGCTCTTCTCAGAACCGGTAGGGTCACCTGCCCCTTTTAATTTGAGACAAAAGCACATAGCTACAATATTTTTTTCCCCTGTGGCTCCTGCAAAGACTGTTGTCATGTCTTTTTTTATACATAGAGCAGATAGGAAGATTTTATTATTAAAAACGGTCTTTCTAAATTGGCCATGTGATCTGATGACAGTTTAGCACCTAGTAATAACCTTACCTGGTCCATATTACTGATTATTGCCATAAAGATGAAAATTAAGGGAATTACTAAAGATTTTATTTTTGAGGAATATTTTTGATATTCCACTCACAACTTTTCTGCTCTATTAGTGCATAAGCTTTCATCAGTCACTTCAGTTATCTGACAGTTTGTGTAATACTTGTGAAAATATTTCTTTAACAGAAAAATACGTGAGCTATAGTTTTAAGAGATTCTTTAGTGGAGAGAATTTCATATTTTTTTACTGTTTTAATGTTTGCTTCTTTATCTCATCATATCAGAATTACAAAGTTGATCAACATCGCGTTGGATGACAGGATCTGATAACTTGTAAGAACACAGAATTTTAGTAACTACTGCTTCTGTTGTACTGAGAAAAATATTTACAAAAATAATGACACATGCAGGTTGGGTATGAGGTCTTGCAGGCAACTACTAGCTAGCACAGCTCTACTACTGTCTTCAGAGAGACTTGCAACTGCGCAAACACACACATGTACATTTATGTTATGCATATGCATCTCTATACATTTATGTACTTTGGGGATAGGGAAATACATCTGTATAAATACGTGTATATTATCCTTGCTTGTAATCCTGTCCTTTTTAAGAATTCGGTATGAAACTATTATAAGATAAAGGTTTCACTTTATCATCCAAAATTCTATGATGTGCATAAAATCAGCATTTACGAGATTTTAGGTTGGTTGTAAAATTTTCTGTTGTTGAAACCTGGCTTATGTAGAAATAATTAATTTTGCTCAATTGGATTTTACAAAAATGCTTTTTTTGATCGCAGCAATATGAGACATTTGATGTAATTTAAATGTGGCTTTCTGAGGGAGGTTTTACTGTCTGACATAGAGTTGCCTATTCTTGAGCAAGGAAACTATTATACAATGTTATGTTTTGTGCTACTGTGTAATGAAATGCTATAATTGATATAGGTCTTTAGCACATTGACTATCATACAGTACAATATAAAATAAATTACCAGAAAAGAACAGCATTTTTTCTAATCCTATATGCTTATATAAAGCATTTTGGATTGTTGCATTTTAGGGAAGTGACAATTATTCTCTCCATATTCACTTGATTCATGAATAGTGCTATTTTCAAGCATTTGTATTTGGTTAACAGCGCTTAGAGAAAAAGCCCCATAACAAATAGTCAAGTGGCTATAAACCAGATCCTTCCATGCTGACAGACTAATTAATCTGATCAGTCTTGAACACCAGTACTTGTCACGTGAGCAGTCAGCGTTCAGAGGCAGCCAGCCACAGCGGTCACCTGTAAACGCTCCCCAGTTGCCTTAGGGCTTTGTGCTGCTCTCACCAAAGCCAAAGGCAAAATCTTTACTGATCCCAGCTTTTAGAAAATCAAGTAACATTGGCTCAGGAACTGCCACTTTCCCACAAAAACAAGTACAAAATGGTAATCTGGAAATTTACTCCTCAGAAGCTGAATCGCTGAGTTCCTGAGGACGACTGAGTGTGATTTTGTCTGGCAGGAGCCTGCCCACTGAAGAGGGGTTTTGGAGCTGGAGGAGGAACCTGACCTTCTCTTGACTCCCTTGGCACACCAACCAAGCTGTGCAGAGCCTTGCAGCCTCCTCCTGGGCCATGCCCAGCTCTGTTATGAGTGCAAATAGGTAGCTGCCAAATGGGACTATTACGTGCATAGATGGTAAGTGATCATGGTTAAATGGTCATGTTGCAGTGTGTTAACAGCTCAGATTTTTAAGGAAGTCTACAAGAAAAATACATTCAAAACAATTAAAAAAAAAAAAGCTGTAGCCAAGAATGCTGCTCATGGAACAACAAATACTGTAAATAGAGAGTATCTAGGATTTTTAGGAATTTTTAAATTTTTCCAGTTCATGAGCAATCTTTCTCAAAACTCGTGCTGCAAGTCACAGTAGCAGGCTGGTAATGTTTTGCCATTTGAACAAAGCATCAGGTACTAATATAAAGGAAGCTTCTATTAAATTCCTATTATCCTGAGAACACAGCAAATTTCTAGCAGTATGCTACCAGGAACAATATGAAAAACATAAAATCAGATTATAATTTTTGCATTTATTTATTTATTTTTACAAAATTGTCATTAGATTTCTTATCACATATTATGAGCAGCAATTGCTGCTATAGAAAAGGAACAACCTAGAGCATCAGATATTCTCTGGTGGATCTTTCAGACCCAAACCTGCTTAGCTTTTAAGATTAGACAAGATCAAGCCTACTTAGACAAGGAAGGCCATCTGTTTTCAAGGATCCAGCTGCTATCCCTTCAAACACAACTCACTGTGGACTCCTGTAATTTATTAATCCCAGGATAAACCTGTAAGTCTGCAATATAATTATTTGACTTCTTTATGCCATTAGCTTGGACATTTTATCAACCACTGTGCAGGTAACTGAAAAATCTAAGGAGATTTGTCAACCCTCATAATTAATACCTCCCCTCTTTTAAGGTATCAGAACTCCAGCTTAGCACAGATTTAAGCACTTTCTGTGTGTGGGCAGTTCAGGGGGAAGGTTAAAGGCTGGCACGTGTTTATGATTCTTTCAATACCTGGGAACTGTGTTCAAGATGTTGCCTGTGCAAATTTGTTTTTTAAATTGGTCCATACATGCACACACACAGATGTGTGAGCATGGACACACTCAATGCTATTTTGTTATTTCTAAATTTGTCATTTCTTCTTCAGAAAGGGGAAAGCTGAAGGCTACACTCAACCCAGGTGAAACTGTTTGGCTTTGTTTTTTTTAAAACCAAACAAGTCTAGAGTTATCTCAGCCCCCAGAATTTATGTGCTGGATTTAAAAGTGAAAATGGCTTTTTCTCAGTCAGACAACTCTGAACTGGCTAAGTGACTGGATGGATGTTAATAAAACTTGCTTTTCGTCTGCAAAATCATCGTGTCTGGTCCCTGGTGGAGCATGATAAATCAATGGAAAAGCTACTTTTCTCAGAAAGCTGTATGTGACTGAAAATAAAGGTTTAAAACATAAGTGCCATGTTAGTTGTGGTTTCAGAGCGTTACTGCTATGATGGTGTAATCTGCCTGCTAAAAGCATATTTAACAAGATAAAATAAAGACACCGTTTTATATACACACAAGTATACAGGTGGCAAATCCAGAACTCTGAAGTCCTTATAGTGTGCTTTCCTGGGAAGGTCTGAAGGAGTCTCTCACTCAGGTTTCTCACATAATTAAATGTTTCCTAAGACCATCGCAAAGAAGATGTGCAGAGTAATGAAACCTTTTTGCCTGAGCAGAGCCAGTGGTCATGCTCTACCATGCTCTCTGCCTAGAGACCAGCAGGAGGAAAGGGTGGATCAGGAGTTTCCATTTTTCAGGCTTTTCATTTCTGGGTGTTCCCAGATGTCATTTTGAAGAAATGGAAAGTGAGCATTCAATGGTGCATGGTCTTGGATCACTTCTTTCTAATTCCTTCAGCCTCTCTGGCCTGTACATAGGTGAGACACTCAATTTCACAGAGCTGCTCTTAACATCACACTCTTGGCTATCCCCTCTCCCCTCCTACTCCACCTCATTTTAACATGGTCAGGACCTCATGATGTACTGAGCATCCTCAGGTTGAGGAAGCCAGCGCACCTGGCATGTACAAATGTGGTGACATATCTGGATCTTTAATTAGCAGTGGGAGGTAGCTCCACCCTTGCAGTGGGCTGTACAAAGTGCTTTTAAATCATCTAAGCTGCTGCCAGCATGTGCTCCTTTCTCTGAAGTAATGGTATATATAATGCAGCATAGCAAACTGTAAGGCTTAAAAATCGTACATTTTTATTAGAATCCATTAAGAGCTCTATCCACTTGTTGTGGAACTTTTTAAATTATATATTCTACTTACTCCTAAACCAGTAAGTGCCAGAACGCGCTCTCCCTTCCTCTCTTCCATTCTTTCTCTCTCTCTCTCTTTGACTGGTGTGTGGGATTTTACAAGAGTACAGGGTTCTGGGAGCTAATGTTTTGGACGAACAAAAAATACTGAAGAACTGACTGCAAAAAAACATGAAAATCTATACGGATAGTTAAGAATCCTTCCAAACCAGTATGAATACAATTTAATTTGTGGTTAGGGCACGTTGATTCATGTCCAGTGTAAAACAAGGCAACATGCAGGAATTGCCATGGCTTATGTTGTAAATCCCTGTTAGCAGCAGGGAAGCAGCCTCCACACTTTTACACGTCATTTCCTGACATCAAATGTTCTAAAACGTTTTCACACAAACGCAGGGAGGCTCAACAGATGTACTTCTGTTGTGAAACAGCAGCTTACAAACCATACTGAACAATCTTTATTCTTCTAATAATTGTGGACACTTACATTTGTCTGTTTAACTGGTTATAAAAATGTAGTAAAAAAGAAACCGAACCCCAAAGCAAAGACATTCAAACTAAAACCTGTTTCAGCTTGATAACCAAGGTTAATTTAAAGGCTCCAGAAACTGGCTGTGACTGAAGTGACATGAATACTGCTGTTGCAAAAGTGCCTGGACATGTGAGAACACCTGACCTGGAGATGTCTGAACCACCCCTGAACACTAGATAGTCACGTATATATCTATTGATATAGTCACATGCAAGCATGAGGAAACACGAGCACAGAGCACCTATCTGTGGGCTGCCAGCTCTTGGACAGGTTTGATAGTATGCAGACAGGACTGAAGAACATATCCTACTTAGGAAGAAAAGAACTGTGATGAAGGGACACCTGAAGAGGACTGCACCGCTATAAGCTAATGGACTTTGTGGAACAAACATGCTGCTTGCAGAACGATGGTGCAGCAAGGCCATAACATAGACTAGGAGGAGCGCCAACAGCAGCCATGCCTTTCATTTGGGGGGTCAGTATGGAATTCTGCATCCAGCCAGGAACCGGGCATGGAGAGCAGCGAGGCTGCCAGCTCCATCTTGTTTCAGCAGCCCAACCAGAGTGTGAATCGATGTGGTACGGGATCTTCGTGCACTGGGACTGAAGTCCAGCAGGAGGTGTAACCTTCATGTACCTCCTTCTAAGCTGTCACTCTGACCTTCCCTTATAGTTAAGGGAATTTAAAAAATAGATCCAAAAAGGGTAGTGATTCATCTCATCCAACACAGGCATTTAAGCCAGGGGAATCAACCTCTTCTTCACCAGCTTTTTCCCCACAGTGAAAGGAGCCTGGAACAGAACCCAAAGCACCATGTTTGGTCAAGAAGGCCCGAGCCTGCTTGCCCTGCAAGCAGGCAATGTCACACGCTGGGGCACCATCACAGCAACATTCTCTCTCAGTCCATGTACATTGCCTCTAACTCCTTTAACACAAAACCCATAGCTTGAAAAATAACTAGTAAAGCTGCGGATTTTAATCAGGTAGATCAGGGTTGCCATGCCTTGCTCACAGGCCATGAGAAGTTACTCCCATGGTTACTGACGGTGGTTACTCAGTGGTTACTCAGTGACTGCATGCATAACCCCAGCACTGACATTTCCTGGCTGTACACTGCTTGATTTCGCCACCCTGCTGCTCATTTAGTACAACTTCCCTTTAAAACTATCTGAAAAGCAAATGATGTCGTTGTGGAGAGGGAAGCTGGTCTCTGTACTGAGACATCTTGTAGAGATGATCTCCACACCCTCAGCACAGAGGACAGGTCTTGAGGATTACAAGAGAGACTTGTGGCTGTATGGGGATTAACCACACTTTTCCAGGTCCTTTTCCAAAAACTGTTGGGTGATGCCACTGTGAGAAAATAGAATGCAATCTATCAATAACTGCATCTAAACCTTCTCTCCAAAATAGCTCCAATGGGTGCAGTCTTATAGAAGTGATCTTCAAAAGCAAGAATTTTTCTGGTGCCCAGGGCACCTTAATAGTACCTTTATATTTACCAGTCTAGTATGCTATACACAGAGCTTAGAAGCTGTAGGTCAATGTAGCTCCACTGGCTTGTCAAAGCAGTGTTGGTTTACTCCAAATAAGCATCTGACTCGGAAGCTCAAAGAACAGATGTACAATCAAGCAATCTTATTCCCAGATAGATGATTTCTGCTACCACTTCATAAAAGTGCTAAAAAAGCACTAGGAAAGCTTACTTGTTGTATCTTTTGGTGATTATTTTGCCTGGTAATTACAAACATCCTGTGTTAAGTCTGACAAAAATTAACTTATGCTTTGGCAAATACTGGTGCTTTCCTTCATGTTCCCCCCTGATAGAGGTGGTCTGACTTTGATATTGCTTAAAGCAGTCATAGTCTTTGTTCTTCAGAAATTATAAAGGATGTCTAATTCTGAGTTTTAGAATACTACAATATGGAGAGACAGATTTTATCTTAATAACATCTATATTATGATAAAGAACCAGCTACATGACAGGAAAGCGAACATTTCAGTTCATCTACAATTCTCCATCACATCAAAAGACACTACATGTGAGAATGATATGCTAAAACTTCCCATTATGCAGTTTAGAAACACGTATATTTATTCCAAAGGAATCAGTATTGTTAAGAGTAACCTCAATGGTTGATCTAGATAACGTTTCACAGCCCAAACTGATGCTTTAATTACAGTGTAATAAGATACTGATCTTATTTCTGTACATCTTCTAAGATATTTCTGTGAGCAAGATGCTGAATGTAAAGAACTATTCCTGATGCAATAATTGCAAATAATAACATAAATGCTATCCCTCCGAGCTATGTTGTGACACCTAAACTGTTGTTAGTATTTAATGCAACCAGCGATGAAATAGGATAAACTCAACAAGAATTCTGTTTCCAGAAAAAGGTAATAATTTCTGTGAAGGAACAGAGAATCAGGCTGAACCATTCCTCACCTCAAAGAGAGAATTACTCATTTATTCTGTATAGGCCGACATAATAACCAAGTCCTCCACACCTTCCAGTAAAAGAAGATGTGAAAATACAAAGAGTAAACCATATGCATGTGAGCTTTTGCTTAATATGCACATTGGTAACTACGAACTCATATTTTAAAAAGCCCTCTCTGACATACACGCTTTCATTCATATAGGTGAAATACATACTCATATGTATTTCTGATGGGCCCAATTCTGCCTACCTTGCTCATATCGAGAGGCTTCTTACCCTGCAGTAGTCCTACTGACATGAAGCAGAGACAATGCTCTTCAATCTGAGTAGGGGTGGCAGGTTCCACCTATATATAGCACATCTATATTTATCTCCATTTTAAGTGGTTAATTTAGCTCTGTGTCACTGAATTAAATATAAATTATCTGCTAGCACAAAAGCAGCCTGGGAGCAATTACAGTCCCCTACCTTCCCCCACCCCAAATACACTAAATATCAATGTGTAATATGCAAATCCTAGGTTTTTTTTCACACTAAACAAGTTGAATTCTTAGTACGAGGCAAGAAGAAAATCATAGCTTAACATACACCAGTAGATGTAATAAATAATGAACAGCACTAACAGCTTAATATCATAAGGAAACAGATGGAAAACTTCCCTCCAGAGATCATTGCATCTAGTATTAGAGAATGAGTTTCTGGACGTGCACAGGGTGAACAGTTCAAGTCTGAATTACAATGAGGTTGGTAACACTTTTTTATTATAAATGTAGGAATTTCATGTCTTCCTTTTAGAAAGTACTGCTATTATAGCATTCATCTGTTTCACTGAAGACATGAAAAGCAAAAGGCAAAATCTTAAGCTGCTAAAGTGTGCATAGCACAATCAAATCAAGATCTCGCTCTGGGAGTACCTTGGCTGGGTTTGCAGAATACAGCAGGGCTACAATGCCATCATCTGTCCAGGAAAAGAAACAGAACCCAAAGTGGAAGCCAACTCTTGACTAGCAGTGTTTATCTATGCTACTGAAAAAACATTATTGAGGCAATAGCTATTGTATTTGTAGGTCAATTACTATTCTGTTTGGAGAATTATAACAAAACAATGCCCAATCTGTTCCTCTGGTAACATTTCCTTTTCCCCATCAAGTGGCTTGGTTGTGTGTTCAAAGTGCCTTGCAAACTGCAAATACAAGAAATGGAGATTTCTTTGGAAAGTGAAGCACATCTGTTTAGTTTGAATAAACCACACTGGAGAAGTGCACCACTTATCACATTTTGCATGCGTTTGCATTTTTTTTATGTGGTGTCCAAATAACATATACGTACTGTATCACTGGAAGCAGCCCAGCTAAAGCAAGATGTCGTGCTTGAATTCTTCAGCGACACTCCCCTCAGTGGGCATTCAAGCCCATGGCATGGATTGTCTGACCATCTAATAAGAATCTGTGCACGTCTGTACTGCATGGATTACAATAGATCCTGCCTCTCTCATCTGCTGTCAGGAAGGTCTCAAAATATGGTGCAGAACTCCACCTCTAGACAGATGCTCTTTCAAGTGTCTATTCTAGCAGCATCTATTTGCCATGTATGCAACTACACTTCATATAGAGTTCTGTGCAAATAATAATAAATGAATCTTTTCAAGAGAAGGAAATGTTCCTCCCTATTTCCTTCCTCCATCCTCTTCACACTCACCTCACCCATTTTATGGACCACAAAATAGGCACAAAACCTAAATGCTCTGTTCAGGGTGTCAAAATCCATTTCAGCAGAGCATGCCCCTGCCAGCCAAGCTCCTGTCTGCTCTGTCAGCTGTTAGATAACATTGCCTCCAACATCCGGTGGATGCAGACACCACTGCTTTCTATTATGGCTGAAGATATATAAACATAACTGAAACTTGTATTGATTTTGAAGCCAAAACTTCTAGATGACTAAAACTCTGGGGCAACTGTAGGGTCAGCCAGAACACCTTTGGTAATAGGGTGAGGAGCGGAAGCTGATATTCTCCTGACAAACCGGCTAAGCTTATAAATGTCTAGCACTCATTACGTTATACACAATGCTGGCCAATAATTTCAGGTTACTGTTCCAAGACACAAATTACTTCCAAATGCAGGACTATACAGAAATAAATGGAAGAGGTCCAACATCAGAATGTAAGAGACACCAAAGAGTTATTTCAATAGTAAGACTACTCAATAATTTTATATTGCACAGTTTGATACTGAATCAAATAACTCTTCTCTATAGCACCTATAGTCCATTGCAAACTGAGAGCTAGTGATGTACTCACAGAGACTGACTATAAAAAAATGAAATAAGAAGTGGAACAACAACTTTCCAAAATAATAATAATAAAACAAAAAAACACAACCTCAAACTTCTGGGATGCTGAGACAGCTAAAAATCTCTCCCTGGTGTGCACGCCTGAATAGCATCTGAAGAGACGCAAGATTGTAGGGCTGTGGAACGAATAAGCCACTTGCAAGCAGAGTTCAGGGTTTCCCTCCTGCCCTGTCACAGGAGGCAGCACTGGCAGTGATGAGCTGTGGGCATGGGCACACGGCAGGAGGCTGCCAAGGACAGCAAACCTGCCGTGATACCCCATAGCCCACCACCTCTCCTTCTCACAGTGCTGGACAAGTGAATACGTCGTGGCTAGGAAGCAGAAGGGGTTGAAACTGGAATTTTGCAACCAGAGTTGAAAACAGGTGCCCAACAAAAGAAGTTGCCCAGTTTCTCCATCCCCTCTCACTGGCAAAAGTGGGACTAGCAAGCTCTCCTCATTCAGGCATTTGTCCTTGCCCTCCATCTTGCATTCCTCCATCTCCTCCTGCTAAAGGAGTGGCCTGGCCAGGTGTAGCTCTGCCTGGGGGTAACACTCAGAGGCTGAGAAGCTTGGAGGCACATCTGCAGTTTCTCTCTGGGAGAATGAAGGGTTTATACTATGAGTTTCGCCTAAAACTAAATGTATTCAATGAGCTTTGTATTAAATCCCAGCATAAACTTCCAGATCAGGTTCAAGATCTGGCATAATGAGGTCATTGATTAGGATCTTCTTAAGGTCCTGTCTTGCCTTTGACCTCCACCAGGTTAAACTAGCATCTCTTCTGGGTTCATAACCTGAGGCCCTAGAACGACTCCAGGTCACCAACTCCATAGCATGCCAGGGTTTCTGGTGCATCAGCTGACTTTGAATCACACAAAATTTCTTTCCAATTCTCCCTGGTATAACCAGCTTTGTCTGCCAAGCAAATCCTGTGTGACATTGCTGCTGACACCTAGGTTGATAACCACGTGAGCTAACATGAGGAAAAAAATGTGGAATATGGTGAGAAGTTGCATGCCAGTTTGATGGTGGAAGCACAGATTCCCTTCTTCCTTGCTCTTCCCCTGCATTTGGCTCCATTTGGCATTCTCTCTGCCACCTCTTGTTGCTTTTATGCAGCGCTACCTCACACGCTTGATAGCTTTGAATAAAATTTTAACAAGAGAGATGTCTTCTCATAGGCTTTTTCTTTCCCCCTCTCCTTACAGTTACTTTACTTTTGTTTCTCCTGTGAATTCAAAGGCCAGCTAAATTTCTTAAGTGCACATCTGGGGACTTTGCAACAGATCCACAAGAAAGTGATGCTCAGGAACCTGTCCATAAACCTTGCTTGGCACAAAAAGAAAAACTTCTCCCTGTGCATTTGAGGCTTTTCAAGGAAACCACATATTTTGTGTCTGAGGTTTGCATGACATTTATCTTTTCCTTAGGCTATTACACATTACCTGACAGTGGCTGGATTTATTATTTATTAACTTGAACCTCTTTAAAAGTGTGATACTTTCTATAACACTCTGGGAAACCCTGGAAGCTGGGGAAAAGGAATGACCAGAGAGAATGCTAGGGAAAGGTTTGAAGGCTGAAACAAAAAACTGCATCTGTTAGGGGAGGGATCCTGAGCCTAAGCAGAGCCTTCTATCACCTGACTTACTAAGAAAGTGAGGTTTACACCACCAACCAGGTGGATTTACACCCTCCAACATACATTACAGCAGTCAAACGTGCATGTTGTTAGGCTATGGAGACAGAGAAACCAGGGCAAGGGCAGAAGCCAGAGGTTGTGCTCATGTGAGCAGCTTCCCAGTACATGAGTACCGGGACTGGTTCCTTCATTATTTTGTAAAAAGATGCCAAGAAACATGAAAAATTGAAAAAAAGAAAAGAGAAGCCAGGATCAGTAACACAGCAGAGTTCAGACTTTTTCTTTAAAGAACACTAAATTCAAAGAAATTGAGATGCTAACCTGCTAAACTTTGGTGGAAAGGCAGGGAGCAGAAGAGTTGAGGTTGTGTGGTGTCACTGCCTCGTTGCTCTTTCAGAGACAGTTTTGGGCATACCTGGGTATCTGCAGGAGCTTAATGTCAGCAGAAGTAACTCTCACCCTTACTGCCTTTTCCCATTAAAACTGATAAGATTACGTTCCTGTTGCTTCTGTATTTCATTTACTTGTTTAAATACTGACAATTTAAGCACAGTTGAAAACAGTTTTGCACTTCTTCGGATCCAAGACATAGTGAGCACTGGGACAAGGGTGACCTACTTCATTCGGAGAGATGGGTGTTTATCCAGGAGCAGGTTTCTGACCCACTTTCCTGCTGGAGCACAATTTGTTGTGCATGTGCTCACGTTGGCTTTGTAGGCTCAAATAAACTGAAAGTATTTAGCAGCCATTAATCCACAAATTATTCCATACTCCTGTTAATAAAAATGACTGTCTACAGAGTTCTCCATTTTCAAAGGTCTTTACTGTTATTATCTTTATTATTAAATATTTATATTACCATATGGCCCAGAGGGAATAGTCAGGATTAACTCCCTATAGTGCTAGGCTCTCCACAAGTGCACAAGATGTAAATATTAGTTCTTACACGTATTTACCAGTCATGTTACTTCCCAGCTCACCTTCCCAACCACCCTCGCTCTTTCAGGATCTCATGTGGCCGTAATAGAA
>NW_010137357.1:15707-23431 GCF_000699245.1 Pterocles gutturalis | reverse complement strand
TTTTATTTTTTTTTACAAATGCACCAATTTATCTAAGCACTTTTCTGCTGAGGCATGACCTTTTAGGAAACTTAGCAATTTTAATAAAAAACTTCCACCAACAAAGATTTCTTATCTCCAAACTGAGTTTTCAGTTCAAACTAGACAAAAAAAGTGTCTGTACCCATTGAGAGCACGGGTTGACTCTCCAATACGTAACTGCACCAGGGAAGTGAGAGCTACACCTTACGCCAGGTGTGATGGGGCCTTGACTGGAACAGAGTTTTAGGTCTTGTGGATGGGCTCACGCTTCCAGGTGGAGGTTTAATCAGCTCTGGCTTTCTCACTTGCAGCAAACCACACATTTTTTTCTTGTGGTCCTTACGAAGTTTTTCTCTGAAGTCTGGCTGGGTTTGCTCCCTGCTCTCCTTTGCATTTCTCTGCACGAGCTGCAAATTCTCAGAAGGTTGCTCCAAGTCCTTCCTTCTGAACCTCTTCTGCCTCCTGCTTAACGCACACTGAAAGCTTACCTCTCTCAGCAGGTGCTACATCCTTAAACTTCTCTAGGGGCAGCCCAACATTTGTGTGAAGGAAAAGTGGAATACATGGTTCTATGCAATTTTAAGCACTGGAGCATGTAAGAAGTACTGTGACATCACCTAGCAAAGCAAGGGAAATAAAATCTGGCAGCATATTCTACACAATATCTATTGCACACCTACTAGAGAGACACTGACCCAAGAACACAACAGACGAAAGTATTACAACACGCCAAATCAGCTTTACATCAGGAGATTCAGACTATCCCTGGCTACAATGCTCCTGAACAGGCATGCAGAACTGGCTATTCCACAGGGCGTTACTAGTCTGCCAAGGAAATTTCATTCTAGACTTTGTATCTCCTAGAGCCCAGGAGCTGTCCAAGATCTTACATTTTCCTCTTGAATGCCACAATCAGTGTTTTGGATCACTGTCTGTTCTTCAAACTCACAGAGAGTTTCTGGAGTTGCGATTTTTGCTTAGCAAGACCTACAGGTCAAAGTACTTGTGCAACTTCTCAAAAGTTTACAGAAATTATGGGTGGAAGAAAAGTTACTTCTGTCTGATACTGTGGATATTTTCTTTATCTTCGTAATAGTAATACCTGTTCAAACACCTCTCATGCTAACTTGAAAACCTATCTGCTCTTGAAAATGGAATTACAATATCTCATCTGAGCTCTGAATAATTCTTATGAAAGCTGAGGCCTTGTCCATCAAAAATAAGGTACACTTGAATATTTTAGTTTTGATTGCTTGGTAACACCTTTTTCCATATAAGCTAATTTTGAAGAATTCTCTTGATTGACTTTTCATTGCTGCTTTCTTCAGCCCATAGACTATACTACAGATATGCAAGCAATTTATTTCAACTGTAACTTGCAAACTTTGGGATTAATTGTAAAAAATGTAACTTCCCCCATGAGAGGAAAGCAAATCCATAGGCTGCTAAATGCAAATCAGGTGCTGAACTCTAACACAATAATTTCCTTCCTTGCTGTCAATTTTTTCAGAGAAAAACAGTAAATTGCTGCTAATTAATATCTACTTATAGCCCTGTTCAGCCTTCAGATAAGAGTGAGTGACTAGAGAGGCTTTGACCTGTGCTACCCTCCCTGCGGAGGCTGGATCTGAGACTCCACCTCAGCCCCAGGAAGCTTTCAGCATGCCTGCAGGCATTCTTCAGCTCAACACTTTGTACATCCTTTTTTATTCTACAGTTTTCATGGTATTTAGTTGCCATGTTATGGCAGGCCCTCAGGAATCCAAGACACACACACTGCAAAATTATAACTTCTTCAAGGAATTTTTGTGTTTAGGTTTTTGTGTGGTATTCCTCTCCTGTCAAACCTATTTGCTTCAAACCTTTTCCTGCAAGTCCTTGTTTTCCAGGTTTACTTACATCAGTTTTCACAGTGTCATAAGAAGCTTCGTCACAAACTCTGCAGTTCATTTAAGCCAGTTCTGTCTGAGGAGCTGGCCCCACAAAAGGCTGAGTAATATGAGGTTTTCCCCAGCTGCACGAGGGTCAGTAGGTTTTTAACCGTGTTCTTTCAGTGCCTTTTTAAAAATGCTCCAGAAAAAGGCAGGACAACTTTCCCTCTAAATTATTAGCAAGTTACTGAGAGCTGCAGCTGCAGCCTGTTTTGGATCAAAGACGCTGCAACCAGGAGGTGACACTGTAAAGCAGACCACAGGAGTCACATGTGCAAAAACATGCATACACCTCACCTGGAGACTGAACATAAATAGCTACACATTGTCAACTACTTGTTTAACTACAACATTTACACAAACAGCTGAGTGCTCATTGATTTCAACTTAAAAAGCTGAACATACAAACTTTCAGATGAAGTCCAACTCTTAACCCCAACTGCAGTGTTAAGGTAAGCTTAAGCAAAAACTACTTGCATTCTACATTGTTTTCAAGATGACTCAATTGTCTGTGTGCAGGGAACTTCCACGAGTCTTACATCTGCAATGCCCATCTTATAGCTTAAGCTTTTAGTCTTACTTTAACATCAGATCTAGAAATAATCTTAAGGCTAAATAAATGAGTCTTAAAACCATTATTGTCCTTCATTGGTGCCAGATCACATCAGTACAAGGGACTTAATTTGCTCTGGCTTTTAGTTTAAAATCAATCATTCCAAAAGTTCATACACATTATTCTTGTAACTTTTTTTAGTGAATAATGAAAGACACAATGACAATTACATCTAAAATACAAAAGCTTAAACATTCTAAAGCCATCTGATTTCATTATGTAAATGGGATAACGTTAATAACAACACATACCATTTCAGTAATATGACTTGACTTTGTACTGAAGTCATTTCAACTTCATTAATTATGTGGAAGGTTGAGGAGTTGATTTAGGTCACAGTCAGGTAGCATACCCATATAGAAATACACCATAAAGCATACCTGTGGTAACAGCACTCAAACCCAATTTTAAATGTATGTATTATTAGCCCTTG
This sequence comes from Pterocles gutturalis, assembly GCF_000699245.1. Classification (NCBI taxonomy): domain Eukaryota; kingdom Metazoa; phylum Chordata; class Aves; order Pterocliformes; family Pteroclidae; genus Pterocles; species Pterocles gutturalis. The sequence continues at coordinate 20,433 of NW_010137357.1, read as the reverse complement.
TAATTTTCAGTTGAAGTGAAGGGTGTACTTGGGAGCTCATCATCTGTGTCACTGTACAACACATTTTAATTTTTTAAAAAATCAGCCAGCCTGGCTCCACATACTTTGCTGGGGCAGATGAGCTCGTGCACAAGGGATCTGCTCCCTTCTAGCCTAAAGGAGAGACACAGCCATTCTGTTCCACTGTAAGCTCAGCTTCCTGTCTGGCATCAGCCAGGACACAGGAAAGAGCCCAATTTCTTGCTAAGCACACACAAACCATTCTAGAGGCACTTGCATGGCTGCCCACAACTTGCAGATGAGACAAACCAGGCTGGGTATCCATGACCAATAACCCCAATAGCCCCCTGACTACTGGACAGTTCCTCATCCACAAGACTGCAGGATAGCAGCTGCACAGCATCTTCAGTTCCTATGGTGTCACCCTTCTTCCCTGCAATGCCTCACATCTGCTCAGTATCCCACCTAGTTATTGCAGTACGTGCAGAGAGTGCAATATGCTGAATGCATATCCTGAGACTGATAATTTTCATTCACAGACAACTCTGCAAATGCCATCTTAGACTTCTGACAAGATGACTTTACAGGGTCTGCTACTTACCTTGTTCAGAGAAAACACTGCAGCTTACGCTTCTGGGTTACATTGCAAATTATCGATTAGCATCACAAGGTTCAGGGACTTAGCAACAGATACTGCGTGGGCAAGCTACATTCTGAGTAGCCAAGCGTTAGGCCTCCTGCTTAGTGGCTGGCCTTTGACAGGTGCTGCTTTTATAACTTGGCAAAGTAGCTATGCGCAGGCAGATGTGGCCATCAATGTGTGTTCAAAAGGGGAGGATTATGTCACTGCAAAATACAGACCATCAAAGAGCCTGACATAGTTACACCTTCTCACAGGGATGGGGCATAGCTGAGCAACCATCATTTCAGATAAAAATGAGCTCAGTAGGAAGTGTTGGGAAACAGCTGAATAAAGACACTAGAACCTTAAAATGTGGGGATGAAATAAGATATGCTCTCCTTCCAGAGGCAGATTTGTGCTCTGAGGTTAATAGTGGCTATGCACAACCATTTCTGCTTAGCTGCTCCTTCTTGATTGAGGCAGGATAAGTTTCTTAGGGAATGTAAAAGCATATGGAACTGGTTTCCTAAAGATTTAGCAATTAATCATACGGGAAATCACTGGAAATTCACAAGAAGAGGGGAAAAATAATCACTAGACACTGGATTTAACCTCATTTTTTTCTTCACTGTAATACCTCAGATACCTACAATCAAAACGAGAATTTTCATGCAAGTTTTCTAAAAACGTCCTTGAAGAAGAATGTTCTTTGATGAAAAAAGAAAAAACACATTCTGATCTAAGGAAAAAAGGTTCTCTATTTGCTTATGTTTACACAAATGCAAAAATAGGCATTCAGATCAAAGTAGCACTTGAACTTTGACTTAAATGAGCTGCAAAAGCTTTTCATAAGCAAGGGCTGAAACTCCAAAGTGTCAATCATTTTTGCAGTATTATGATAATTTTTGGGTTGAAATGTAATAATAATCTCTTACACTACAGGAAAATATTATCAATACAGATATAAGATTAAAATGTAAAAATATGGGGATAAGTTTGGCTCTTGACTATACACGTGCAGCCTTTCTGAAGGTTGCACAGATGCAGATCAGATTAATTTTACTTTTGATCTCATTCTTCAGATAAGATTTCTGCCATATTTTGAAACAGGAAAAGTAATGATGGGAGTCATGTGATGCACTCTTCATTCAACACAAATGCTGCTGAAAGTGAAAAAGAAATCAATGACTTTGATGATCAAGGACTGTACACACTGATCCTGTAACTTTTGTGTCCGCACAAACAATTATAACTATAAATTCTGCTCTATTACATACATGTTTCCTGTTAAACTATATGCTCTGTGTGCACAAATATACTCCCCACGAGTCTCTACTCATTCTGCTGTACTCGTACCTGGTTATGCCAGCGATTAATTTGGTTTTTTGGTCTGTTACTTTTCAGGATTTTGTCAGAGAGAGAATTTTTGTTCTTAAAGAAGCTGGATCCTTCAGCTGGCTTTTCTTTGTCCCAGTCCCTCCAGAGTCCCACATAAGAGCACCAAGAATGCTTCACCCAGCCGCATTCACTGGCACTACACACTGGCCTTGCAAATTTGTGTGACATTTCTGAGAGTGTCACAGAGAGACAGTCACTACTCAGAAGACATGGGAACAACCTCAAAAAAATACCGTATCAGTGATAGGTAAGCTAAAACATCTGTAAAGGCATGTTCAAGTGTGGCACCCTATCCAGGATAATACAATTTCTTTTAACATTTGATGTTTTCTTTCTTGAGCGCATTCCCACAGTGATCCCACAACATGGCTGATTGGAGCTGCCTCACAGAAAAATAAGAAATATGGAAGAAGATGGGTGTTTGCCCCATCAAACTGGACACCTGGACAACCTAAAAGCACAGTGGGGTGACGAACAGTGAACATGTCTTGGCTTAGTTGCCTTACAGACACGACTGGTCAGTAGAAATAACTACTTTCCATGCCAGCATTAGCCCACTGCGGTTTAAATGACACTGGGAAATCATATCTGGATTGACATCAGCAGCAAATCACAAAACTGATGCTGATGAGTCCAAGGTGGAGCTATCAATACGAGTTTCTGAGGCCTTCAGGGATTCACAGAAGGGAGAGACCCCAGGGCCAGCAATAGGTATTCCCAGCTTCCCTGCTGACCTTGAAACAGCAGCCACTGGCAAAGTACTGCTCAGCCCTCTGCTGGATCACACATCTTCTGGGACCTTAATAACTAATTTGTTATGCCACACCTTTTAGGAGCACAATTAAAAACTAATGTCAACTTACATTGAAAGGCATACTTCAGTATTCACCAGCTTTATTTGTGTTTTCTAAATATTCATCTTACCAAAACAATTTTGATGTTACCTCAGGAGATTTCTGGTTTACTTCCCACCTTTTTTAGCATTTGCACTTTGGTGGAACCTAAAAGTCATGGTCAGGATTAGGCCCCATTCCATGAAATACCACATGTGTTAATCCTTTTTTAAAGCTAGCAATTACTCAGTCTCTGTGGAAGACTGCCCTTGGCAAGCTTCTCAAGGACAAAGTACTTCCAGCACAGAATTTAGAACTGTAACATTGGCATTTCTTTTTTACATTGTAAGAATAACGTTTTAATTGCATACTGTGCATAAATTCAATATGCATCCAGTCTTCATAAAAGTTTCTCTTTTTTTTGCCTTGATTACAGATTTAGGCTATGAACCAATTCTGAACAGGTTCAGCTGAGACCAGTGTAAACATTTGTGCCTGTTGAATTTGCCTGTCATCAAAGAGACAGTTAAAGTTGGCAATAATTTATGGAGGACAATACCTGCCTCCTTTCTCACAGCACAGAGGTAATGTGAATAGGGCAAGGACTCCTTTCCGACTGAATTAAAATACAGAAGAATTACTGCAACTGCTGGTCCAGACAAGCAGTGCACAGGGAAGCAGTTGTGCCAAAACAACATGCAGGACACTTGCACAGAAGTGCACAATAAAGAAATCACCGGCAGTCTTCACTTTCCATTTCCAAGCACATCCTGTTTACCAGGCAACATCCTGCATTTTACTTTTACTGAATTATCTCATTGTTAGTCACAACTCAGGAGAAAATATCAAAATGTCACACTGAGTGATGCAAAGACAACTTGAATTTTTAGTATAACGATAAATAGCGTCATCCACTAAGGAGAAAGCTGAGCAAAGAAGAACCACAACCACCAAACCCTACAGTCAGAGCATGCCAATGAAGACAGCTGTTGTACCATGGCATAAATATTGCTCAATTTGACCATAATACTTAATGAAGATGTAGATCTGATAAGTCATAACTCAGACACCACCAAGAAAATGTAATTCAACTGTTCCTTTTGTTGCACAATAAAAATCCCTCCTGGATGGCAGCATATTCATTATCAGGCTTAGAGTTTCTGACGCAACTTTGAATGTTCCAACTAAATCTAGGTTTACAGTTATCACAGATGCTCTTACAAATAAAAACATCTTTAATATTGGTATGGAAACCTACATAATAACTCTTAGGTTTCACAGTGTCGTGGTTTATAAAACCACGGGGACAGTTTTTGCTAAACACCTGGTGGGCTGAGGTAGGGACAGGGAGGGGTTCACTCACCACTTAGGGTCATGGGCAAGAAACCGACACAACTTGGGAAGAACAAGAAAAACAATTGAATTTATTAACTATTTACAACAAGAAGCAGGATATTGAAAGAGAGAAACCACATCTTACAAAAAAGCACTTCTCCCCCACCCCTCCCTCCTTCCCAAAGCCCAAAGGCTTTGTTCTGTACCTTCTACCCCCCGCCGGCAGCACAGGGGGGCAGGGAGTTGGGGGGCTGCAGTCAGTCTGGCGCTTCTTCCTCCTCACAGTCTCTCCTGGCTGCCACAAGGAGTTTCCAACAGGGCTTCAGTCCCCAGATGACTCCCCCGACTCCAGCATGGGGCTTCTAGTTCCAGCGTGGGGTCCTCCATGGCTGCTTCTTTTCTTCACCACGTGGCAAGGGAAAATGACAGAGAAGCTCTCTCTCTCGCTGACCAGAGTGTCGTGCAGTTCCTTCATCTCTCAGATCCCGCTTCTCTTTTCTCCTCCGTCGAAGGTCTTCATTGGCGCCCGGGAAAAGGG
>NW_010137357.1:0-15638 GCF_000699245.1 Pterocles gutturalis | reverse complement strand
GCCCAAGCCGTGCCCTGCCCGGGGCCACGCCACCCCATTGTTCTGTGCCCCCTCTGTTATTCACAGAGGCACCGACTGGCTCAGCCCTGGCCTGGGACGGGTACATCCTGAGCGGGACACTTACTTCAAGCAGTTTCTTACAAAAAGGTTATGGTGACAGTGCCCTTCCCCCCCTCAGTTACCAAACGTGGGGGGGAGGGGGGGCTCAAATCGTTAGGAGTCACTTAAAAAGGAGCCACCACTGTAACCCCTCCCTTGCTGCCAGCAGCAGACTGGAAGCTAGGGGAACTCTTAGCAGTTGCTTAAGGAGCCATTACACCCCTCCCTGCTACCAGACAAAACCCCCCCCACAAAACCGTAACACCCAGAAAAGACAGTCTCTTTACTGTTCACTGCAAAGAAAAAAAAAGTAGGACACATTCTCAATAAAATCTTTCATGAGTTTGTATAATTTCTTAGTGTGACAGATTTGCAGAGAAAAACTGTTATGAAACTCAGTAAGTGTCCATAAACTTCTCTGCTAAACTGTTGTGCTACCACATGGTTTAGTCATGCCACCTGAAATTCATCATCTTCCTTCTTACTCTATATCCCAGAGCCTGAGCTAACACTAACAACTTCCTCACAAAGCCAAAGAAACTCAAAACACATATTTATCATTAAAAGGATACAAAGATAGCATACTTAAAAGTTTTGGCATTTTGAGTAGGCAGAGAAAACTGTTTTAGGCCACTCTTAGAGTGTTTTAAAATTTCTGAACAAGTCACATACCTTTTAAAGTCAGTGGGCACTTTGCAATTGTTATTTGTGTAAGTTACATACATTCTATTCCACATTGTCCATGCTACAAAGCAGCTGTGCCACCACAGGGGAGCTTTATTTCAACAAATATTTGACTGAGTCAGTGGAACAAAATGCCAAAGGGACAAGAGAGAACAATTTCACATAAACTGTTAACAACAGAAAAGTAATATGCAAGTAGTTGTACCAACTGTTGGTAAATTTTGCACGGCTGGGACATTCAACAAGATTTATAGACCCTCATTTAAGAGAATGCACATAACTCATTTATAGCCTCACACCCTGAGACAGTTCCTAGATTCGTGCCACTAACAATGCGTACCCCACAATGAGTGCAATAATATCACATACATGTAAACATACTCTAAATACGTAGATAATATATGTCAGCTACATCTACTTTTATACAATTTGATCAAGTCCCCAAATCAGTAAAACAATGCAGGAAACCAGATTTCTATTCCTATGTTGGTTTAGTGTAATCTCCTTTCTCCCATCTCGCATATAGGGCTGGATGGCCTCCTTCTGTCTGCCTGGATTCCCTTGCTGCTCAGTGCTGCACCTAAGTGCTACACTTTGCGTCTTCACTCTGATTTGTCAGGATTCCCCTTGGTGCTCTGGAGCTTGCAAGTTCCAGCTATAGCCCAGGGAAACACCAGCATCTGAAAAAAATCTCCCTTTGAGAAGGAGTTTTCAGCTTCGTCAGAGAGGAATCCCTCCTGCTAACAGGTGTTCCTGATGGAGCCCAGCAAGCGTACAATTTTTCTGGCTGTGAATTGCAATCAAACTGACAATTACAAGTTTTCTCACATCCTTGATAAAAGTTCATTTAGCCACAACATTAGGAAGATTGTTTCTTTTTCCTACTGTCTTCTTACATATAGTTTTAAGTTACACATTAAGATGCACACATCACATCCCTGCCCTTCCCACCCCAACAAAAATACATGCCATAACTAGGTTTCAGAGCTCTTGGTACCTTTGCCACACTTGTAAAAATACCAGTTCTCAGAGGGGATCTACTTGTTATTCACTATACACACTGAAAGTTATGAAGTCCATACAGGGTTTTGTAGTGGGAGAGGTGATTACTATTCTACACTGCATATATCTGCATTACAGGTGTTTTCTGTAGGGGAACCACCTAAGGCACAGAACCAGGCATCCCTGCCCTTCAACGGTATGCAACATTTACCTACCAGCAGGCACAGCGATGGCAGCACATCTGCATTGAAAAGACTGCTGCCTGGGTCTGGCTACTCGGCCCTCCCAGAGACAGCAGCTAGAGCTGAACAAGGCACAGCTCCAGCACCCTTCCCGAAGGCTTCTCCCACATGCTGACCCTGTCCAGATGCAGCATGACTCCCCGTGAGAACTGGTCAGGAAATATGCTGTCCCTCTGCATTTTTCAACATACATGTTATAGTACCAGAAGGAGTGTTACTGGGATATTTGGTGGACATTTGGCAGTCTTCGCAAGCTTCCACACCTCATTTGCTATGAGGGTGTCATCCTGCTTGTAGCTAAGCCTCTCAAGAGAAAATCAGCAATATTCTGCACGTGGGATTGCACTCCCCCATTTACTCTTCTGGGCTGCTGCTGCTACCGTTGCTTCCTTTCTCCCTCATTTTCCCCATGTTTCTGAACCTCTATGCCTTCCCCCCCGGGACTTTTCATCTTTCCCCTGCTTCTGAGCTGTCTCTGCTGTCTCTCAGTAAATAATGAGAACCTGCAATCACCTCCTCTTCCTTTCTGCCCTCCTGCCATCCCTCATTTTGCTGTCATTTAAAACTTTAGACGAGGAAGCACTCAAATCACTCTCTGGTAGTGCCACATAAAATTTATTCAGTGTAGGCAGAAAAAGTGCATAAAGCAAAGTAAAGATGCACAGGACAAAAATCATTCCTAGGATGCTAAACCATTATCAAAGCTAAGCAGATATTTCTTGCAGCTGCTTTACCACTGGGATCTTACAGTGACAGTAAGCAAAGAGTTTAGAAAAAGAATAATTATAAAACCTTGCTATGGTTGTGTTAAAAGCCAGACTCAGAAGGAAATAAATTTAAGAAAGTATGTAAGAAAAAATACATCAGGTCCTAGAGCTCATATGCAAACATCACACGGCACTGAGGGTTACATTGTTCAAATTTGTAGGTTCACTATTCTTGCTGCCGGTCCTGTCATACTAGCAAATCATCAGTAATCATTAGCAAATTATAGAACCTTATGGCTGGAGCAAAAACAGAGACATGGAGTACAGATGTTTCTCCAGTGAATCCTATATATTTGCATTACTCCCTGAACACAGCCAAGCACTAACAGCACACAGGTAGTGCCCTCTTTAGGGAACCTCTGCCAAAACTCCATGAAAAAGCCCTAAACTCATGCTGCTTGAAGCAGATGCTCCAGAACAGACCACAATCAAAACATTTCCTCCAAGACTTAACAAAAATCATATGCCAAGAAAGGACACTCAAAAAAAAGTTACAAAACAGTGCCATCTCATGAGTTACATCCAACATAGATATTACAGCAGGTCCCCAAACCTCTGCTCCATCATCCCCGCTCAAATGGGAGCATCACTGCATTATAGTTATTCACTATATACTATATTGATTCATCAGTTAGCACCCTACCCTGTCCTAGCTACTCAGAAAGTCATGGTAAACATAATCTATAGTCCACAGTGCTCACCAAAAAAACCTTTCACTTCTTGTTTATGAAGTGGCTTTAAATAATACAGAAGTTTTATTTTCATAAATAAGTTTTACTGTCATTTTTACTCATCTGAAGTCAAGTAATCCACAGGCTATAATATAATTATGCAGAAATACGGGGTTAAAAACTACAGTTCAGGGTAAAGACACTGCAGGTGTGCAGTTTAATGAGTTCTTAATTGAGTAGTGGGAGAGCATAAAAAGGAAGTGCAGAGGGTGATTACAGGGCTCTTTCAGAGAAGGGAGCAGTGCAAGCACCGAACACTATAATCAAGAATAAAGAAAAACAAGTTCACCTCTAATTTTCTCTGTACTACAGCCATTGTTATTCATGCTCAGAATGCAAGATTAGAATTTTTACCATTGAGTTAACTGACAAGATTAACCTTTTTTGAGATGTACTTGTTTTAATGCTAAGACAGCAAAAAATGAGAAAGAACATAAAAAAATAACTTGGATATGAAAAATATACTGGCTGCACTCTTGTTTTGCAAATGAGTCAGATTTCTCTCTGGCTTCTGCCTGTTCTGTGATATTGAATAGACGGCACAGGATAAATCTACAGCGGAAAAAATGGAAGGAGACACCACATGGGAGGGAAAAGGCAGCTACTTGGATTTACTACATTCTATCCTCAATTCTCTTCCTCCTCTCTCCAAGAAACAAACACCCAAATCCTATTCCCTCTGCTCAGGGAAAGCCATCTACAAAGCAACAGTGCAACAGTGTCACTGCTTAGGTAGGCACTGCAGGAAAGCACTCACACATGACAGCGGGAATGCTCCTGGTAATGCTAAGGAGATGTAAACATGTTAAGGAAACATAATTTTACATACACTATGCATTTTATAAATGCTAAGGAAAAATTACATAGCGTACCCATCTGCAATCACGGACAGTAGAGATTTCCTGGATATTCACTTTACTACCATGCATAAATCTGACCAGCGATCACAGCAGGTTCAACCTCCAGTTAGGAAGAAGACAGTCACTGAAAACCCAGTGCGGTATCATTTAGCACAACTCTAGAGTTTAGTAACTTGGGCCATCAGATGTTTGGGGTTTTTTTGAGAAAGAAAGAGAATTAAAATTGGACATCTTTCCAAGTAGTTCCATGTAGTTCAAGGGTTACCTGAAACATCTTTGTTTTTCTTGAAATTTAATATTTAGGACCATGAAGTTCATAAGAGACCACAATCTGCTTTGACCTCTGAGGAAAAAAGAAATTTTTATCTATAAAGACTTGTTCACTATCATTTCAGTTTTATGAGAAAAATGTTATATTCGTATAGCTACAGAAAGCTCCTGTAATCATTTTGTATACTACACTGGCTTTTTTTAATCTAAGCATTTTTCAAATTCTTTTACATCAGGTGTTAAGACTTCAAAGTTGTTTGTTATTGTTGTTTTCCCCATAAATATACTTTTAACTGCATGTTGCTGACAGGGAACAGTTAGTTACCTTTAACAACATCACAGCAGGCTTGAAATCACCAAGCTGGTTGCCAAGTTATTGATAATTGTCCTCAGTACTGTGGTCTGTCTCTCCACACCAGTTTCTGACTTCGAGAGGTGACAGAGGGAAGAGGGGTGACAAGACTAATAACCATTGAGGCCTTCTGGAAACATTATCATCTCCTATTCCAATTTTGCTTATAACTTATATTACAGAATATCACTCATTACTTTCTACATCAGGCTTATAATGTTTAATTCAAATATCATTGCAAGAATCCAGTGCATTCATCTCCAAGAACCAGGAAATATAGCTAGTTAATGACATGAAGCCTGACCTAGAGCCCAGTTATGTCAAATGGGAGTCTTTCAGTAGACTAATGGTCTTCGCTTAAGAGCCATCAGCTCTAATAAATCAGGAGGCAATTTTAGCTCTAATCAGATAGATCTTGAGAAGTTCATATAAACACCCTCACCAAGTTCCCTTTGGTCACCCCTAGAAATTGGCAGAAGGGATGACCATGCTGTCAGCACTTTACAGGTAAGTAACTTTCCAGTAGCTGTCTAACACACAGGCAAGAAAACATGCTAAAACTTAGTGGCACAAAGCACAGTTATTACAAAGACATTGACACTTACTTAACACCAGAGAAGATCGGGGGCGGTGTGGGTACGGTCACCTGTTCCAATTACTGTAACACATTTGACACTCTCCCCTTGGGGCTAGGGAGAACACCTCATCCAAGTGCTGTAATTGAGCTGCTTTGGATTATTTTAGTGCATACAGAACACAGATGCAAATAAAGAATTGGCTTAACATAAGCAAGAAGTGTTATGCTGTAGTCATCTAACTATACATGCTAATTAGAAGTCAACAGATTAATTGAGGAAGAGGGAGATTGCTTCTTTCTACTAACTTACATTTGGTAGCTGCCGCCTGGCTTTGCATTATCCAAATGCCAAGTCTCTGGCAGCTGTTACTTCTCCTTTGTCCTATGATACAGCACACCCAACTTATAGCAGTATTCTACTTACTTGCACAAACCTTCAAGTTCATTCATCTATATCTAAACTGTAAATATTTAAAGAAAGGTTTTACTCTAACAGTGGAGAAGAACATGGTGCAGTCCTTTCAACATTCTCTACAAGCAAACAAGCGTGTTTGTCCAAGAGATGCTTATTTGCACCAGAATTTTACCAGCTTCTGAAATGACCTCCAGTTTGTGCATATCAGTACTTTTTGTTAATTCAAAGTCTGGCTCTTTAATCTATTATCTATCATTGTCAGTGATAATTTTGCATGTGAAGCAAAGTGTATTCTTTTAAAATAATTTGCTGATGTTAAAATCTACGAGGTGTGGCATTAAATGGAAATGTTAAGCTGTGTATTTACAAGCTCTCTGAAGAGTAAGAAACCTTCACTTAGAGAGGATCATGTCACCCATACCAGGATTATATTTAATCGGCACAGATCAACGGAAGCTCATGAAACTCCCATGATGAAAAAAATATTGATAAATTGATAAACAGCTCTCTGAGGAAGTATTTGCTTTACTTTATATATTTATGCATTTTACCCAAAATGCAGTTATAAACTCAGTCAGTTCCACTTGGTTTTGAACCTTGCAAATGCAAGTATTCCTCAAACCACACACCACACATACTCATTTGACATTTATCCACATTAGCAATAATTACCACAATGTTTAAAGCCAAGAGAGATTTAAGTCTTTCCACGCTATAATTCTGCCAGCCCCCACCACTTTAATGGTTACTTTGAAAATCCAGTACTCACTCATCATGTTTCCATCAAGCAACAGGCATTTTTCAGAGCTTTGTGAATAATTCTGTACAGCTAAGCTTTTAGGATCATCCACATTCCGTTACATTTTATAATTGCAGATACGATGGTAACAGAAAATTCCCTGCCCACTTTTTGAGAGAGCTGCACTGCTTCATGTCTATAGTGTGTGTTCTTCAAGGAGAACATTCAGCGGGATAAGTGAAATCCCAATAAGAAGCACTATGCAGTCATTTACAGAACCAGGAAACTAAAGTTGAAATCACATTGTCCTTGTAAGGAACATAAAGCTGTTCCTCAGAAGTGAGGTTACCACCTTTCTAGGAAGAATACGTTATAGATCTTAACATTACAGAAATTTATCATATTTACCCCAAAGAGTAAACCAAATTTATTTACTGAAGGAGTAAACTGAAGGAGTTTTACTTCTTCTTGGACAGACAAAACTACGTGGATTTGAAACCTTGCTGTTTGCTGTTCATTTTACCCAGATGCATAGTCTTATTAAATAAGACAAACACTAAAACAGTCAGCTCACAGATCAGTGAAACTATTATAATAAAAAGCAACCAGATAAAACTCATGCAAGAAAAGACAAGTCATAGCTTTTCAGGAGGCAAAGGAAATGCATGAGACTGTTTCATGTTGATCATGTCTGCTGGTTTTTTCTTGATACTTTGTAATTATTTCAAATGCAGCTCTGGCAAGTGAGTTCTCATGTCCTGGGAATATAGCTGCAACTACCTGCCAAAATCACCAGCAGCCAAGATTTCTAAGGTTCTGCCTCCCGAAAGTTATTTTCTTAAGGGAATTCTGCTTCTTCATTTACTATCCCATTTCTGAAGCTTTATTAAACAAGATCTAAAAACTAATACTCTCCAGTCTCTTTAAAGTATGGGCTTATATTTCATTATTAAATCAATACTATGATTAAAATGAAGAGGCTCCATGTTTTTTGGTCTTCTCACATCCAATTAATAAAATCCAGATGCAAGAGTTCTGGGCTGAAAGAAAAAAAATAGATCTGCTATGTATAGATTATGGAACATTGGTAAAATTAATTCTGCTGTTCCTTCCAGCTAAGTAAACACACTCAACCTGTGTATCTCCAAACCCAGTACTTTCTGTCAACTTTTCAAATTGCTAATGCATTAAGTTGATTCCAAAATGCATTGTTGACAATTGCTAAAAATTATGTTAAACTGGGAATTTGCAACATTTACAAACTTCAAATGAGACACACTCAGAGAAAAGAGAGAGTGAAAGAACAACAGGTTTAGTATTCTAAAGTGATAAATAGCCTAAGGCCAAGGAAGGTTTACAGTAATAAAGAACAATTTTCTGTGAAGATAATTACAGGTAACTGGCCAAGGTTTTAGATGGACCAGCTGGTTTCCATCCAGATTAGACATTTGGGATCCATGTTGATGACTAAAAGAAACAAACTGCCATAAGGTGACCTGTTATTACATTTACTACACAAACAAAACCAAACCCAAACAAGCAACAAAACAGAGAGATGTGCCCTTAAACATAAAGCACTGCTTAACAAAAGAGAGCTATACAAGAGCTGAACCAAAACAATACCTAAGCAAAATCTGTAAGTTAGTCTAACTGCAAGTTTGCTCTCAAAACTAATTAAACCATTAGTATTGACAGAAAAAAACTCACTAATATACTGAATTTACAAGAATGAATCTCTAGAAATGGCAGCATGCTTAGTTATAAATCCCAATATAAATAATTCAACAAATTTAGTCTTTACTGTGACAACAGCTAGATATTTGGAAAATTAGTTACTATCTAATGAATAAATCACACCTTGGGAGTCAAATCTGGCTTATGCATTCTTACCATAGACTGGTGAGTGGACCTTTCTCTCTAAGGGCAGGAAAACATAGTATGCAGTAAATCCACCTGGAGAAACAGAAACACTTGATATATGTCTGTCATGTATACAAATATGCCTCCTACCATACTTCAAAACACACATTAATGCTTCTCTTTTACTTTCTAAACATGATTAGGCACTTTTTCTCCGGCAGCTGCTTCATAGGCACGCACAAGGACAGGAACACATATCTATACCTGGTAACACAGACCAAGAAGGACTTGGCTCTTCCTCAGCCAACAGACCACAGCAGGGGACAGGCAGGGGCTGGTCGTCTTGCCCCTTCCCAGAGCTCCAGCACCCAGCTCTGCAGAGCAGGTATGAGCACTGGCTGCCACCCCAGGCCCAGCAAACCCCTGGGCGCTGGTGAAAAGTAGGAAAAAGCTACTTCCCAGCAGTTCCTTGGTGCCACAACCACTTTGGCATGGTGAAGCCCCTCGGGAAGTACTGGAATTTTACTTTAGCCAGAAAGAGTAAGGAAGCTCATTCTCAGCAAATGTCAGGTTGGAAAAAGCTACCTGAGCTTTAAAATCAAGAAACTAACAGAAGTTCAGCATTTTTGAATGCTCAGAGGGTATATGCTTGCACCCTCTTCAGTATATCAGAAATCTGGAATCATGTGATTGCTTCTGAAGATGCTGGTATAACTTTGTCTCTTTGAAAGATCATGAAATGACACTAAGTCTCCAGCTTTTACGGAAAGTTTGAGCCAAAATCCTATTACAATAACTGACTCAGAAAGAACTAGCAATACCCAGCCACTCAATATCCATCCATCAGAAAAAAATGAAGAAAAACACACAAAACCAATCACCTTATGACTACATACCAGCACAACCTCTACAAAAAGACAAACTATATTTATATTTAGGAACTGAGTTATAAATCAAATCTTTCTCTCTGACAAGATGAAATTTTCAACAATAAGTTATTTTAAAATTCCTCTAGATGTAGCATATTTAATAAACAAAAATCATAAGGAGAATTTAAGGTCTCTCTTCTTCTACATGCTATTTTTCTTTTTCTGGGACAGGTGGTGTAACTTGATGCTAATAAAAAAAAAATTCTACCCAATACAACAGGTTTTAAATCGCATCTTTTTATTTCTGTCCTAGGATATTATCATTGCCTATTTCATTACATCATACCAGTGGCTCTTCTATGTTGCAAAGCCTGATGTGGAACACCATTTATCAAGTAAAAAAATACAAATAAAGCCTCTCTTTTATGTAACTTAAGGTTAATACCAGTAAAGTTATATCATCTACTTTGATATTGGAAAATACTTTTGGGTTTGTTTTTTTTTTTTTTTTTTAGTTTATTATCTCACTATGTATAGACAGATCTAAAGAGAAAGAGAGAGAGAGATCTATAGATATACAAAAGAATCAAATTTCTATCCTTCCATTCCTACACTAAACTATACAATAGTTGTGCAGAAAATAGCTTTTTGAAGTAAATGTGAGTTAATGTCCTTTAGCTTATTTTAGTTATGACACATCTTGAAAAATCAACCTGTACCACAGAGATTCCCATGGATTTTTTTGTATTCAAAAGAGATGATCACTGGGAATATTTCTACTCAACTAGCCAATGCGACAATGACTAGAGTTGCCCACATTTCACATTTGCATAAGTCAAACTAATTCAAAGGGGTAAATCTATTAAAAAATAAAATCAACTAGTGATGATTTTTCCATATGAACTCCAATTTTTAAAAAAAGCTACTTTACATGTAGTTTTGTTCAGTTACAAAACAATTTTTCAATTTATTATATTTGGGCATGTTAATTAATTTTAGCTTTAGATAGTGCTGTCACTTAAAATTTCATATCACTGGGCTATATATCTATTTTTTTCAGTATCACATTCACATGAGAAAAATTGACAAAACCCACAAAAATGTGAGAATGATAAAGGTTGTCAGGGTAACAAATTATGCACACAGGCAAAAGGGTAAAATATAATTATGCAGATGGCAAAATAAAAGAAGGTAATTTATAACTGATGCAGAAAATTACTGGCACAATAAGCATATCCCATAAATCAGTTAGTTAACAACCTAATTTGTAAATTTCTGAAATACTGCAACGATAGAGACCTAGAAAGGAATTTAAGTGCCTCGTGTCTTTTATTGCAGTAATGCACCTACTAAGGACAACATTAATAGATCAGTAGCACATTAAATAATTGATGCCACATTATTACCCCCCTCTCCTCTGCACTAATGAGCAATTAGTTCTTGTGATGACTGACTCTTTTCAACAGGGAAAATAGGAAAGTTTTTGCAGTACAGAAATGGCAGAGGCTCATAGGTCTGAGATATCAGCTGAAACACCTATTCATTTTCAAAAACATCAACAAACACTACGCAGGCCAGAATAAGAGGGGCGCTTCAGGGCATTCTTACATGCCCATTGGAAAGCACAATAAGAACCGAGACCTGTCTTCTCTGCACAAACCAAAAGGCACATCTGAGATATGCTTTTTTTGAGAAGCTATACAAAATTAACTATGGAGGACACACAACCCCTTTTCTGTTTTTAACAACTGTCCACTTTGGGGGATAAAAATTCAAAAAAATTGGATAACTCAGAAGGAATAAGCAAGGCCATGGTGGTTTCTGGGCCCCTGACTTTTCAGATTACTCCAGCACAACACAAAATTTAAACATCTCTCCAAGTCCTACTGATTCAAAGAGAAGCAAGTCACAGGTCTAAATGTTTTTCTATATTAAAGAGGAAAGAGAAAACACAATGATGAATTTTCATGAATAAGGTCACATAGCAAGGTGTGATATCTATTTGAGGAGGAGAAGGAGAAAAGATGCTAAACTAAAGAACAAATGTATGAACAAATGGCACACACATCAAAGAAACTACATGACAGCAATGTGTTCAGGAAAGATTTTAAATTTTCAAGAAAAGAAGTGATCATCTGTGTGGCACACTGATAATACAAAACAGCAGGTAGGCATAAGGCAGCAGTAGCTTGCTTAGGCAAAACCCATCATCCTGTTAGTACAGCTAGGGACTTCAGCACGCACTGATGTGCCTAGGGTGCTAAAGCTGGAGCATTTACTGTACTTGGGGAAGCAGCAGCCTTAGGAGTGTATGGAGTTCTCAGTCTTGGCAGAAATGATCAATAGGTAACTGCAAGGTTATCTCATTTGTGACATTAAGTCATTAGGCTGCTTATGCCATCTGCTCTGCTTTGCAAATTGGCCTTCGGTGTTCATTAGCAATCATAAACCCAGATATGTTATGACACAGGCTAGAAAATACACACAAAACCAGTCATGAGCATAGACCTGAGAGCATTACAGCTACTCAGCACCATAAACACTAACGACTTTTAATCATACAATTAGCCTACTGGAAGTAAGGACCTTTAGAGCAAACGGAGTACAAGACCTACAAAGACAAAAAGAATTTTCACTGTAAATATGCACAAAACCAGAGAGACTTTAATCTACCAAAACAGAGAGGGCTGTCAGTGAAGACAGCGTGCAGGGTAGTAACATCACTACTGCCACCATAGCATTACCTTCCACCTGCCCAGTGAATTTCATTAAAGACAGAGATACCAGTCATTTGGCTTCACTTGTCCTTCCTTTGCCAGCCTTTTCCCCGTGCAGCAAAATATAGTAACACAAAGGCATTGCAAAGCACACTCCTACCCTGCCCTGGTAGAGGATCCTCTAACAGGAGCTTCTTTGCTGCAGAGCATACTCTTATTTCCCAAATATGCTGAACTCCAGTCAGCTTCACCTTGGTTTACGCAGATGCAAAAGTGCTGTGCTATGTTGGCAACAGGTCAGGGAGCCAAATGCACTTCTAATATCATCTTAAGGATGAATTTGGTGCAGGTGCTTAAGATTAAAATGAATGTTCAAGTAGCTGGAACTCTTCTTCACGTTGAGGAAAGAGAAGCCCCCTCAACAGCCATTTTAGGGTTTGTACATTATTATAACTAATAGTTAAATTATTTACAGAGTGAGCACTGGTACTGCAACAGTATTTTTGTTAGCTATGTATTCATGTCAAGGGAAGCAAAAATAGTACAGTCCTAATGGATACATTTCTATTCATACATTCTACATCTTTCTCATTTTACCCTAAGGCTATCATTATGTATGGTAACGAAGGAAATTAAAATTATTCCTGTTGCTTTTCTTCTTTATTAATCTTTAATGATTTTTAATTTGAATGCTTTAATCAATCCTTTCATAAAAAGGATATAGCAGTGATTCTAAAAATGTCTGTTGCCTTTTTTTCCCCCCAGTCATCCCTTTATACAATAAATTTCAGAAAACCACATAGGAATTTTGTTTCCAGTACATACTTTCCTATCTTATCAATATTCAGAGAAGCAATGAAGGGCATGAACCTGCACCCATCACCAGTACCAGGAGTGATTCGACAGAGCACATATGCATGTTTCTCTATGAGCAAATAATTACGCTTCTTGTTCAAAAAAGCATTCAAGCAAAAGCTGTCTACTGTAAGCACTGCTCACTGCCATGAGTAATCTTTTTTTTTTTATTTAAATGAGACTAATAAAGTTAGAAAACACACTGCCCAAGACTGGTTTAGGAGGAGAACCCAAGCTTGAGGAGCTTTCCTTTGCAACAAGCCAAGAGCAAAGGGGAGGTAAACACTAAGTTTGAAAGTCCATCATCTGCAGGCAGTTTGGGAGGGGACAGAAGAGCTTGGGAGCTAAACCCACGCTGAAGTAACCCTTCAGCCCAGAAACTGCTGCCTGCTGAAGTCACTGCTAGGCACCTGAAGCCTTCCACAGTCTCTCTAGACATCTGCTGTCCCAATTCTTACAAACGGAACACCTGTAATGCCCCAGCCCTGTATACCCAGGCCTGGCACCACTGTCCCTTCACACACTTGTCTTTGGGTTTGGCACAAGTGTCTGCCTGGGTTACTTCAGATCCAGCTGGAAAACAAACAAACAACTGAAAAAACAAACCACTCCCCACCACCCCAGCTTAGGAGCTGCAGTACTTCTAAACATTTCAGTCTTCACTAAATGATTAGCCCTGAAACCTTCCCAGTACAGCCCAGGCATGAACTCCAGTTAGAGTGGCATATACAACCCAAACTACTTGTTCTCCTAGAAAGAGTGATATTTGGGTGATGCACACAGAACATTAGAGCATAACAACCATTAAGTATTTCTACTGTGTCATGTTACACTGCACTTCCTAGTGGCACTTGGCACAACACAATTATCCAGCATTTTGGAATTTTTTTTAATATTTCAAAAATTTTGCATTGAAGCAAAATTTTGGAACAAACCTCATCCAGTCACAAATGAGCAAACTGCCCTTTGCCTGGATACAGGAGCCATGAAGTGCGAGGGGAGGTCTTTCTGAGTCCAAATCAGAGAGGGCAGGGGAGGACACTCTATCTTCCAACTTCAAGGGAGGAGGTACGCATAACAAAGGCTGTTTTTAACAGGCAGATTAACTGCCTCCAAAAAATCTCTGTCAGGACATTTATTTGCAAAAATTCAGGTGTTCTGATTCATCCATCTTTTCCGCTGGAACTGTTCCATTATGTATAAACACCCACATATTTGTTTATGCACACATCTTCTGCAGAGAAGTAGCCTGGAGGCTGGGTCTTTTTCTGAAACAGGGGAAAGCAGATGCAAGTCTACACTCCAAGAAACAGCAGGATTTTGACCCACTGGAGTCTTACCTCCCCACAAGTCACTCTGCACACTGGACTGGTGCCTATTCCAATGCTGGCTAGGGTTACCCTCTTTGAACAGAAAAGCTATGAACAGCTTCAAGTTCAATTAACTAGCTTTCATTTCACTTATCTATCTTGAATTTAAAAAATACCACTAAAAAACCCTGACCCAGTAATTTCATACATAAAAGAAGCCTTTGTAGCAGGTGTAATATTCCTAAGATGTGGTTAATGAGAAATACACATCAGAGCTTAACTGGGATAAGTCTTTGATGTTGGTTAGCTTACCTGTCGTGACACTAAGGAAAAAGTGAGCATACATTGCATCTCTGCTGGGGGCTGTTACAATTGGATAAGCCACGGTCTCCTGAGCTGCTACACTTGAGTTCACGCCAAAGGTCTCTGAACCTCCCCCCCAGCCCCACACACAACATCACACCGGGACACGGAGGCAGGTTCCCCCAGCATTGCCCACAAAGCACCCACCGCCTCTTGACTACAGGGAGCTTTAATTTCAGTAGGTTTACTTCTGCACAAAAGCTGTCAGATCACACAGTCCTTAAGATAAACTAAACAATATTCACAGCTGAGGTGGAAAAAAAACACATGAAAAAAACCTGGTGTCTGAAAATTATAAACTAGGTTTTTATTTTTTCCAGCACACTGAACTAAACTGAACCAAGCAGATGTAAATAAATTTCTAACAAACGTAACTTATTCACAAGAGTTGCTTTGCTTAGACTTTAAAAACGCAGAATGGCAAAGGGGGCTGTGTGTGAATGCCATTTGACTAGGATAAGCACAGCGCTATTGCACAAAAACATGGCAGGTAAGCAGAGCCACTTCATCTGAGAGTAGCACACATATTACTTGCAGGACACTGTGTTAAGAAAATGTATGTGCTGTACATTACTTCCTTAAAAGAACAGTGTAAAGCTGAGGCAATCTGCTATTTTAATACATCTCTAAGTCACCTTTAACGAAGACAGATTAAAAAAAAAAATGTAATGAAAGAAATGCTAACCATTTTTGGAAGAAGAGCCACATGCATTTACACAAAATATTTTGGAAAAGTCTACGTTTTGAGGAAATGTCATAAATTTGAATCATCATAGGGAAGAAAAGAGAGCAATATGGTCCGTGATACAACACAGAATATTATTTACAGAGTATACATTGCTGTAAGCTTTGGGCCATGTGTAGCCAGTTTTTTTTTTAAAGCAGACCTAACAGCACAGAATCATAGAATCATAGAATGATTAAGG
>NW_010137356.1:0-246 GCF_000699245.1 Pterocles gutturalis | reverse complement strand
TTTGGGCAACTTCATCTGCCAGTTCCTTCAGGACCGGCGGATGTATCTCATCAGGTCCCATGGACTTGTGCACCTTCAGGTTCTTTAGATGCTAGCAATATTTTTTTTAATATTAATTAATTATAAAGACATGAAAGAAAAAGCTTTGCAACTGAGCAAGTACAACAAATGGATTAAGTTCTTGCACTTTGGGACAGATTTGGAATCCTGTGGTGGGTTTGAAGGGTAGAGTGCGTGGGCCCCAAT
>NW_010137355.1:0-4549 GCF_000699245.1 Pterocles gutturalis | reverse complement strand
GTGGCATCAAGACACCTCAGCATTCCTGAAAGTGCACCCGTGTTTATGTATTGACAGGTTGCATAAAATAACTCTGTATCGGGCTGAAAGTTTGAACTCTTCCTCTCAGGATGCATCTGTACACCTGTCCTGAGCATAGAGATGTTAGTGGAGTTTGTTTTCATTTTAACTAATTATAATACTGCAGGATCTGGTAGCGTGTCAGAGTGGTTGTCTTCAGTAACCTTGCTTATTGGTTTGATTCTGAGACACATCAATTATTTTCGTATAAAGGTCTGCATAGCTGCCCTGAGAGAGGTACTGACAAACCTCCTTAGCGGAGAGACCATGAACACCTTACAACCTGAAGAAAAATTACTTTTTACTTAATAATTTTACATCTATTGGCAAGAAGAGAGCATGTAGATTAATCTAGTTACATTAAAAAAACTTTGAAATATAGGTGTCTCCTTAAACCTGATACAAGAGACCTCAGTGTGAGGCATCCTTGTGTAGACATGGTGTAGACAGCTGTGAAGGGAGTTTAAACAACTCTTGCAGTTGAGGCGAGGTATGAGTGTCTAGTCAGTTCTCAAGTCTCAGCTGATAATCAGTAATTTAAAAAAACTCATGCGGTGCTGAATCACTTTTAAGTTGGTGCCATTTTTTTATACAGCTGATCTTACTCCCATCATGCCAAAGGCAAAGAAATTGCAGTTATCACTCAAGCCAAGCCACGTTGTAATTAGTACAGAGGATATAGTTAATTAAGGATAGTTTGCTCTCAGACAGCGTCTAGGCTAGTTCAAGTCTTCCCATCCTTTGTCTAATATGTTTTGGTTTTAAACTGCAAATGATACATAGAGAATTCAGTCTGTACATTTAGATAAAATCTGTGATCCTGGTGTAAAAGAAGACAGATTACAGCTATGTGAGCAAGGCTGGGATAAAACCTCTTATTTTGACCCTTTGTAATTATAAAATTTAAACGAGTCTGGACTGTTTTCCATTTCTGTCTTCTACAGCATGCTTTGCTTAATGAGCTATAGGAAAGCACGGAGAAGAGTCCCCTCTCCAGGTTTTTAAAACTGTTGATTTGCCTCTTTTCTTTTGGAGAGAGGGAGGAAGAACCTCATGAAGACCATGTGTGCTTGAAGCCGTCATGCAGTTAATTTTATTGCTATAGATTTATGAAGTATCATCTAAGATAATTTTTTTCTATGGTGCATTCCTAACATGGTTGGAGTGCCATGCAGTGGGTGTGGTGGCATGCCTAAGGAGTCAGGGCAAATTCATTTCAAGCCACTGGAACCAACCTAATAACAAGTATTAATCACTGGCTTGCTTTCATCACAAGGAGCTGATGTATGAGGAAGGAATGAGATAAACAATTTGATTTCAGATAAAGGCAGGGAGAGAGGCAGGCTTTTTGTGCCAGTTGTAACACAAGTTTATAGAGCTATTTTCGTCACAAGTTCTGTAAAATCTGTGATTCAGACTTGATTAAGCTATTCATGGCACGTTCAGTTTCACCTTCTGTGAAGTTGAAAGACAGGTTGGGTTTCCTAATCTCTGGGTAGTTGGGGAAGTTTTTTGGAGGCCTTTTTTTGTTTGTTTGTTTGCTTTGGTGTAGAAATTCAATCATTAAGTCCACCATGGGGTATAGCAAGATTCTACTGTAACGCTTCTTTTCAATGTCCAGACTTCCCAGTTTTTAAGGGGAATAGTATTCCATACAGCCCTGCTGGAAGTTGAGAGAATACTACCAAGAATAAAGCATAGAAAATGTCTGCCAGTGTGTGTTGACTTACTGATGACCTACCTAAACTTTTATTGTATAGTTCAGGGCTTACGCTGTTTTTATATTTAATGTAAACTATTC
Source organism: Pterocles gutturalis (assembly GCF_000699245.1). Classification (NCBI taxonomy): domain Eukaryota; kingdom Metazoa; phylum Chordata; class Aves; order Pterocliformes; family Pteroclidae; genus Pterocles; species Pterocles gutturalis. The sequence continues at coordinate 2,688 of NW_010137355.1, read as the reverse complement.
TTTATTTACACTGCCAGTGCTAGCTGAGAAAAGTGATTGTTAGATTCAGTAGATTATAATCTGATTTTGTACTGGAGTTGATGAGAGAGTTGGGGTTTTTTGATGGGAAGATTAAAAAAAAAAAGGAGAAAAGATAAGCTTTATTTTAAAAAATTATAACGAGAAAGTCCTGCCACAGATTCTCCTGCTTTCTGTAAAAAAAAAAAAAAATCTACTTATAGCTTCCGTTTTGATACCTTTTGCAATTTTGATACGATTACCTTGCATACCAGTTATATTTCCCTGCAAAGAGGGGAGTTTTCAAGAACAGTGTATATGCTTGGCTAACTGCATTTTCAGAATATTAGGGACACACGTGACCTCAAACTGCTTTTACCTTTCCTTTAAGTGTGTGGTACAGATGAACCATTTTTGTTGTAAATGCATCTGATGTTCACAAATGCAAATAATATTGTAGAGCACTATTTATAGGTGCCCATGAAGCCATGGAAATATATTTCGTAACATTCTGTTAATACCCCTGATCCTGAAGCAGGATGTGTGAATTTCAAAACGTTGCACTAGATAGATAGAAGGAGTTTGAGAAGGGTAGCTTGTTATGTTTTATGTCCATGAAATACGATCCATACCAACAACACTGCACAAACACAAGAGCAAAGCTTATCAAGGAAACCCCATTACATAGCAGTTTAGCTAATTTATTAATAATAGTAATATATAAATAACACCTGTATAATAAAAACAGAATTTCTTATCCTGAAATTGTGGCAGTTGTGGGATTTTGTGGATTTAAATTTTGACTTGGGGTTTGGTTTTTTTTTTTTTATTATTATTATTATTATTATTTTCTTGAGGGGGGAACCAATAGCTCGTTTAGTAATTCATGTATTTGGTTCTTAACTGTACAGCTAAAAAATTACTCTTATCATCAAAGTAGCGATTTAAAAGTTTGTTACTTTTCTTGTGCAGAAATCAGCAATACAATACAATTCCTACCAATAGTATAGTGGCTGTGTAGGTACAAGTGGGTGAGTGTAGTTCGAAAGTGCTCTCCAGCTAGGGACTGCTTCTCCTTTCTGGATAGATTTTGTCAACACATTTTTTGTACAGGTATCTGGGAGGGCTTGAGAAATATTTCTGTATTTAAAAAAATAGAATGCTAAAGGACTGCAACACTTGATTTTAAATATCTACTGCTAATACTGATATAATAATTTGTGCTCTCTGAGGTTTCTGGCTAAAATAATTAGAAGCTTTTAAAGCTTATTCTTCCCATTGATTTAGTAATCCATTTCTGTTCAATGACTCTGGATTACTTTGAAATTCTTCCTTATTTAAACACAGCAGTACTAATCACAGCTGACATCTCACACTTGCATACATGTGTAGAATTTAATGATTTAACTCTCACTAAAGTGTTCAAAAGAAACCATGCTGGTGCTCGCGCTGTATAGGTCAATAGGTAGCACTTCAGTGTTTCTTTCCTCAAAGTGGTTTGTGAACATTACTTATTTGTCTTTCCAGTACTCACTGAGTATTCTTGATCTAGAATTTGGAAAAATTATGTCAGATCAAAGGAATAATTGCTCCAAAATTTCATTTAAACTTCATTTGAAAGCTCCCCCTAATAAACTTTTTGGAATAAAGACTTTGCTTTTAAGCTTGTCTGGGAAGCGTGTTATCGTTATTTGTCAGTAAAACAATGCTCTCTGCTAGCGGCTGTAACCTAGATTAAGTAATACTTTAAGTGCCATCTGCTGAATGAGTACTTGGGCCTTTTACTGCAAGTGAACATTTTAATACAGTGTGGTGGTTGATCTTAAAATTATTTGTGACTGCATACAGTACTCTTACAGAGTGAATTATTAGGCTTTGTCAGTTGTTAAAAGTCATTTCCCATCAAACAGATAACATTTGAGCTTTAAAGTGAACAAGCTACTGTGGATTCTCACAGTTTAATCTTTTATAAACGTTCAGCTCCTCTTACACGGTACCTTGCTTCGCAGCTGGATTGGACCGTGTTGTCTTTATGTCCTCTCGTCCTCCAGGGTGTGATGATTAAACCTGCGGCATTATCAGGGTGTTATTTTGACGTTGCTTAGTGGTGAGTTTTTACATCACTCTTGTGAGCAAGTACATCCTGCCCCATACTTTTGCAGGTACTATTTCAGAAATCTTGCATTTAACTCCCTTTTCTTGAGCTCGCGTGCTTTTCTATGTCTGCCTTCTTTCAGCACTGCTGGGAACAAATTGGTGTCCTCCGAGCTGGCCCTGCTGCTACATCAAACTGCTCGGACAGAAATGTTCGAACACAGGGAAGCAGTCACAGGACCTGTTCTGATTCTGTTACTTGTCTGACTGTGGGAAAATTAATTAATTTTGCAAATGATACCTGCATTCAATTGCAAAAATAATGATAGCTCTTTAAAAAATAATGCTTTATTACTTACTGTGATTGAATTATTATTGGATGACATGCGAGTCATCCGAGATTGCTCACACGTCCAAAAAAAAGTCGCAGAAGAAGCAGTGATGCTCATAATGTAATGCAGATTGGGCTGCATGACGTATATGCCGAAGGTGGATGACCCGGTTGAGAACGGCATGTCGTGGGCGTTGGCCGTTTCGATCACGCGTGGGCGGCTCTCGTGGCGCTACCGGAGCGCTCGCTGTCAGTGCTGCCCGGCC
>NW_010137354.1:0-22664 GCF_000699245.1 Pterocles gutturalis | reverse complement strand
TTTAAAAAATGGGGGTTATGTTTCCCCTTGCGTCCCTGTTGTCCACAAATACCACAACTTTAGGTAGTGCCAACTAGAGCTCTTCTGGGCAATGTCCCAGAGTGTTTTGGTGCGGTAGGACAGGCCAAGGACTGTTTCCAGTGGACAGTGTTGATGAAGCCACGTTTCTTTGAGGTGTGTGTGGGTGAAAAACGCAGTGGTCTGTTCTCTATCTCTGAAGTCAGCTTTGAGGCTCAGTGTAGGTATGTCTTGAGACTTAAGGTGCTTTGAGCACCCCTTAGGAGGCTTTTGAGAAAGCAGAGGCACAACTGAAAGAGGAAGATGCAGTCAAGGAAATTAGGGCTGGAAAAAGAGGAAGTCAAGAGAAGCAAGAATTTGAATGACCAATAAGCCTACAGGTAAAGACGCTGCTGGTGAGCATAAGGCCATGGAGAAGTGGTATTGATTTTGCATGAAGGAGGAAAGAGGTGGCGGGGATGTATGCGTGAAAGGAAGAAGAAGGATGATGGGGATCTGGTGGATCAAGAAGAATAAATATGAGAACAGGCAAGAAACTTTGCCAGTGAGAGGGAGGGTTTCTGTTAAATCAACAGTCATGCCTCATACACCTCTTAGTGCTGTCACTGAGTTGTGTGATCAGTTGCTCTTGGGGCGGGAAATACTGACCTACAGGATTTTAACAAAACCAAATCAGCTGAGAGTAGCACACAATGAAATTAGGTTTAGAGATTAGAAAATACAACTTGTTCTGTTTATATTGCCAAAATTCAGAGATTTTGCTCGAAGTGTTGGATTAAAATATAAATATGTTGGGCTATTCTAGCTGCTAATTGCTTTAAGGAGAAAAAGATGCTTCTAAAAGGGATAATTCAAAGGAAGTATGTGAGACCTAGGGTATCATCCTTCAACAGTCTTTAAAAATAGACTATCTGTCCATGGTTTAAGAAGTTAAAAATATTGACAATCTTTTCTCCTCCCCCTCCCCCCCGAATTTTTTTTTTTTAAATTGGGGTAGCTATACAAATCATGAGTTGAATTGGCCTTTGAATTAAATTCCCTTCCAGCCATACCTCTACAAGCAGAGTAATTAATGACTCCAAGTGTGTAATATGAGATTAATTTTTGTATATCTGGCAACATTCATCATATTTGGTTTAAGGCTATCGGCTATCAGTGTAAATTGTTAATGAGGTGAAAAATTTAAGTGTATCGAATAGGGTGGAAGAAAAGCAGCTGGCTTTCTTAAATATTCATTTTGCAGTCAAAATGAGTTTCTGATATTTCTAATCACTCAACCTCTTTAAATAAAAATCTTGAGGAAGAACAAATTTATGGCTGACCTCATCATTACCTTCTTTAAATCTGTTTTAGATGGTACTGATCGCGTTAACTCTTAGATCAGCATGGAAGAGATCTTGGACATGAGGGGAAAGGAGAGATGTCTTAGTTCTGGTACTGTTTTGATTGCAATTTTATGGCCAGTCACCAGTTGCAGGTGTGTCAGAAGGCAGTGCTGCTTCGTTGTGTTTGCAGTTTCTTATACCTTCTTTTTATACCAGGTTGCTGATGTTGACCTGCCAAGTTTTATGTGATTCTTGATGTGCCATGATTCATGGTGATCCCTCTAACATGTATTATTCAGGTCATATCAGTGACTTTATGAAGGACAGAACTTAATGCTGTGATGGCCGGAAGAGCACCATAAGACAGACATTGTAGAGGGTCTTTTTTTACGGACTTGATCGTTGCTGTTTTGCTGCCAAATTGGACGTGGAGACATCGGATTACTGTCAATAGAGATGTGATATTCTTATGTCATGAAAGACTTACAATTACACTCTGGCTCACTGTATCAAATGGACCTGATGGTAGAATTTCCTAGTGAAATTTGGTAACCTGTGTTCTGCAGGTCAGACTCTAGATCCTTCCTGTGGTTCATGTAAACTAGTCAGCTACAGAAATTACCTGGGGCGGGGGCAGGTGGGGAAGCAAGTGTGAGAAATGGGATGGGTATTTACTGAAACTCTGCAGTCCAGAAATTAACTGTCAACAATTGGAGGATGATAGTGGTCACACAAAAGAAAAGGAGAGGAACAGATTTGAAGAATGTCAGTGTTAGATGAAGCCGAGGAGGAGGGAATGGATGTGAGGGTTAGGTAGGTGTTTAACAGCATCTCCAAATGCAGCAGCACATTTCAGAGAAGGTTAAGCCTCTGACAGAGGGACATACAGCAAATCAAAATGGTTTCATTGAAGCCATGGTCACCTCCAGCTAGAGTAGTTTCAGCCCAGAGCAGTGATGGTTGATCCATATGAGAATCAGCCCCTGAATTATATTTGTACACCAGTCTGAAAACTGAAATAAGCTAAAATTGGTTAGCCCAAATACCCTGAACAGAAACGCAACTGGTCCAGGGCTGGGTCAGGTACTGCTTCTTTATGGTCAGCAATGTCTGCGATGGGAACAGGGAAGAAAAGTGCTGTTCCAGCTTCACACATGTGATTCGAGTCCAGTGGCACTTGTCCACTAGAGCCTTTAGAAAGTAAAGGTGACCGCAGAGCAGAAGTGAGATGTTGATGGTTGGTTCGAGTGCTTTTTCCTGTCAAATCTTCTGTGTATTTCCCATGCAATAGTAAGAAATTTTAAGCATACTCTCTTGCTGGTCTGGTTTCCATTAAATTTTTTTTCTTCTCCCAGATTATGGTACTTCAGCTCCAAGACATAGTTGTCTATTGTTTTTAGTACTATTACACTGATATTTTGTTACAAGTAGATTATTCATCCCTTTTCCTGCAGTTGTTTTTAATAAATCTAATTTTAAAGCTGTTTTGATTTACATCAGTGGAATGGCCAGTAAGAGAAATAACACAACACGATATGTTTTCATTACCATTTCTGTGTGCTGTAGCATTCTGACAGCAAGTAAGAAAGAAGCTGCGCTGGGCTTTATGGAAGGGACTGCAGTAATTAATCTTCATTAGGTTTGCTGCCATAGCCTTGTGAATTAAAATTTATTATATGGAAAAAGGTTTGTGGCACAGCATGTTTGATTAGCAAAATGCCAATATTTATAGGATAAATTATTCCTAACTTTTCTGAACTGTATTTTATTAACAGATTCATTCATTATTCCTGTACATTTCTTTAAGAAAGAGCTCTGTGCTCTGTATTGCAGCCTGGAAACTTGACTTGTGGCCCGCAATTCAGTGGCAAGGTTGGTCTGTTTCCAGAGTGCTGGTAAACCTGGGCTCCAAAGCAAGCTCTGATAAATGTTAACTGAAGCAGAGCCTGTCGAGAGATCACACAGTACCACATTGTTTAAACAGCAGCAACTTGGCTGCGTGGCCGCACATTTGAGATGGCTGATTCTCAGGCACTTAAGATCTAAACCTTACAGCTCGTCCAGTCATACCTTGAAGCCCAGAAGCAACTTAAACACTAGCAATTGAAAGCTGTCTATTTTTTCCTGGTATCACCTCAAAACACACCTGTGAGATTGTATTTTAGTAGTTAAATTAGAGTTTCTTGGTGTATAGCTATCGCAGTCATAGTTAGTACCCTGTTTCCCTGATGTCATTCATATATGCTGACATTTATTTAAGGGACAGGATTAATAAACTGTGCTTTCATGTTTCAGTAATAAACATTACCTATCAAATGGTCATAGAATCATAGAATGGTTTGGGTTGGAAAGGACCTTAAAGATCATCAAGTTTCAACCCCCCTGATATGATAGTAACTTCCTTTGTTGTCACAGCTGTGCAAACGGCCACCACAGAAATTACTGTGACTGTTGATAAGTCGGCTGTTAGTACCTCCTCGCCTGTGTAAACACAGCCTATCCAAATAAATCCTTCCATTAGGCAGCTTCAGACCATGCGGGTCATTCAGGCAGCTGAAAAGCTAAATTGCACCAGATGGTAAAAAGGGAAGGAATTGTAATCCAGCTGCACGTACCTCTTTCTAAGTGTTAGAAATAGAAGATGAAAAGAAGCGCTGGCTTTGGTTTGGATCTGGATTGTGGGGTTGCTTTCTAACTGTGTTGTTCTGTTAGAAAATAGTTTGCCTTAGAATAACTTTATTTTGTTTTGGCTATTTCTGGATGCCAGCTGGTAGTGCATCACTTCATGGGTTTCTGAGGAATAAGGGGCCGTTTATGTCCATGGGAAATGACCAACGATAAAAAGATTGGCTTTGCAGGGTGGACTGAGAGAATGGTTTGGGGTGCAAGGGGTTGTGTTCTGCCTCTTTTGGTATGAATTTTACCCTACAGCATAGGACAAACAGCTCTGTGTAACCTGTTACAGTTATTCTATCTTAGAATAGATTTTGTTAGATTAGACTATTTTAATCTTAGATAAGATGATTTATCTCAGATTTTGTATGTTATAGACAAAAACCACATGAAGATACATGAAAGCTTGGGCTTTCCTCCTGTTGCTGTCATGTGGCCGTGTGATAGAAGTCAAAGTATTAGACACACAGCTGTTTTGTCCAGATTGAAGGCTGCAAAAGGCAATTCATTCAAGTCATAAGAAAAGAAGCAGAAGAAATTGGAATTTACCAGAGACAATCACTGGGTATGGTGCTTTCCTCTTCCTCTCATGGCAAAGAGGTGGTTAATAGCTTCCAAGGAAAGCTTCTGAAAGAAGGGAGAGAGTGGCTTGAATGAGATGGGTGCAAATCAGAACTGTATTAACTGTAGGATTTGCCAATGAAATGAGAGTTCTCATATTTTTATTTTTGTTGCATATTTATTTTAGACGATCTTGAATGCATGTCAAGGTCCACTGACACAACACTAAATCAGTTTTGTCAAGTTGTCAGTCACTATAAGGCAGCAAATATTAGATAAGACTTATAGCAATATCTTGATATACTGTAATCAATTAAGAGAGCAGAACACACACCACCACCTCGGCCTGAAAGCGGTTCTAATTTAGACATTCAGTGTTCATCAGCTTCTATCGCTTCACCCTTTTGCATTGTAATTTTGTTTGCTCTTATCTTGACATAAATTTGCCTTGCTTAAAATGAATTGTTTGATTACATTATGATATTGATTGCCACAGTTGTTAAAAAGACTGATTTGTTTCTGCAGTGAAGTTGAGGAGAAAAGTGGAAGAAAGAAAAGAAGCTATAGCAATAGTACTGCAGAAGAAGAAATGCCACTGAAAAGAAAGAAGGCGAAATTCAGCCAAGAGGAGGACCCCTATTTACCATTAGATACTGGGCTTTCTCTGGCAGAGGATGAAGAGCTTGTACTACATCTGCTCAACAGTCACAGCTAATTATTTTCCTACACATTTTCTTTTCTGGGACATCTCCATGGTTTTGTCAGTAGTTTACACAAAACAAAATGAATTTGGCATCTGGGCAGCTGGGTACCAGTGGACGTAGATGTATAGACAATATTTAGTTTGATTTATAAGGCTTTCTAGATGAACTTTCCAACCTAAATCCTCAGATGTCATTTGCAGTAGCACGTTCATAATTTAAAATCTCCAAGTTTTAAAGCAGTTATCTTTTTTTATTTTAATCTTGCTTTAAATAAAAACAGGATGCTCCTTTCTTGACTGTGTCAGGTTTGTTATTATAGAAGATAAATGTGTACTAAAATTATTCAAGAAGAAATACTATTGGCAGCTCAAATCATATTACTTAAAAATAAAGTGCATTTTTTCTTCTGTGTATCATGCACATATATTAAAAATATTTTAATAAAATTTTCTGAAGCCTTGGTCTAAACTTTCTCTTTCAGCTTTGTTATGAAAGCATTTATTTATTGTCCAGTTATAATTTCTATTATGATTCTGTCACTGGTGTTAGGCAATTCAGAAAACCACTTTTAAAAAACTAAAACTGAATCTTGCGTTTTAATCCTATATGAATGAGAACACAAAAAGGTAGAGCATAAGACTGCCTGATAAAATTGGTTACGAGGTAGATTTTGTGGCAGACTTACAACTGGAATTGAACTACTTTTTTTTTTGTTATGACCAAATTTAATGAAGAAAAATAATGCATTGTTGAGCATATCTTCAGTTTTCATCCCAGCAGACCATGGTTGTTTGTTGTAGATTTTGTGCGTGCTTAACCATAACTGCAGCACCTTGATGAACAGCAACAAGACATATGCTGCGTGAGTTCTTTCCCAGGGAAGGGAAGCAGCGGGCATTTTCTCTGAAGCAAAATAAAATATTAATACAGTACCAAATTCTTAGTTATTTAAGTAGACTTTCTTCTCTTGCTTGTACTCAAATGCCAGCAATGAGCCAAATTTGCTGTCTTCTTGCTTGCATTCTTGACTATGCCCTCAAGAATATTGGCTCATTGTTCAGAAAAAAAGCGTGGTAAACCCTTGCAGGCAATGTGGAGAATGATGAAAACTGCTGAGAGTTTTACCCATCTCCAAAATGACCTAGGCAAAGGGAAGGCTGCTGTGCAAGAAAATGAAGGAGAGCAGGAAAATCCAGTGTTTTGTTTGCTGACACAAGTTTTTTGACAGCAAACAGGCACATCAAGTGATGATCATCTGTTTTCAGCAGACCTGTAACTTAGTGAAGTTTACATGGCAAAATAGAGAGTAAAACACTTGAGTACAAATGCCTGAGGCTTTCCCCTGTTGCTTCCCTTCAGCAAATCAAGAAGTACGTTGTCTCAAAAAGTTGTATCTGTTTGGTCTTCCCATCGCCTACGTGAAGAACATATTAAAGTAGATACTCCTTTTTTTCAGTGTAACTTTTTCCATTTTTTTTGTTACAGAAATCTATCAGCAGCAATTCAGTACAAGCCTGTCTTCCTCTCCCTGTACCCCACACTGTCTTTTAGCTCAGTTACTCAAAACTGAAAATATACTGCAAATTCTTGTCTCCAAATGTTGCTTCTGCTGTTCTAACAGCAGGCAGGGTATCATAAAAACAATATTATAGGCAGAGCACATCTGCCATCTGCTCCTTCCTGACAATGTGGAATGAGAAGGAATTACTGAGTTTCACAAACAGCTAAACATGAAAGATGGGACCTGCTTGGCAGCTGAGGCACAGTGTTGTTTAGTCTACAGTGCCACAGCAGGCCTGGAAAATACTGTGATCTGGGAATAGTATCGCTGATGAATCTGTTAATGAAGAAGGATCCACTGTGATGCTGTTGTGACTGTGCTTAGGCTCCATCCTATGAATAGCTGCAGTGAATGTGATGAGCCGTGTCAACAAATGCCTCTGCGCTGGGATAACAGAGGTCCTGCTCCTGCAGTCGGGGAGGAAGGTGGTAAACTTCAGCGCAAGGAGCACCAACAGCTACTCAAAGATGAGCTGCATGTAGATGATAATACATAAGGTGGTGTATACATCCTATTCAGAGGTATTCATAGATTCACAGTGTACTTTGTGGTGACCAGTTGTCTTGTGCGTCACCTGATGTTTCTCAATTCGAATCTTTGCTCTGAGAAGGTTGAACATAGTTTGTGCAAGTAAGTAAAACCCCCAAAAGATTTAGTGTTTCTTACTGGAATGTTCTCATTTGCGTGTTGCGGTGTGAGAGAAGCATTCTTACCCAGTGAGCAATAAGACTAAAAATTAAATTATGTATATGGGAAGGATTGTGCTGTCCTCCTAGTCTTGTGATGTTTTCATTGTGTAAAATAATTTTTCAAGTGCTCTTACTTTTGTATTTTGAGATAATGGAGTTTCTAATGTATTTGTGTTGTCTGATATAGAGCCATTGTTTCTTGAATCCTTATGAAGTTTGCCCATCTACTTCAAATGTGGCTGTCCTTGAGGGGATGGCGTGTGTCTAGAGTGTGACTCCCACAAGAAACGGAGCCTTGTGAAAAAGTAGAGGAAAAGGGCTTAAAGCAGATGCTTCGTGTGATGAGTGTATATAAAAACTGGGAACTGCTGCATGTGCTAGAAAGAACAAGACAAAAAAAGCCAGGACTTAGTGTTTTGAGGCAATGGTTGTGGTTCTGGGTTATCATTCCCGTCAGCTGTAGGTTTGGTTTAAGAGGCTCCTGACCAGCCTGTCTTTTGGCCGTGCTTCTGGAGTAAGAAAAAAAAAGTCCAAAGGACGCAAATATTAATGTCAGGAATGGAAGGACTGACCTGTCTTGAAGAGTGTTTTCCACGGAGCTTGTTTGCATTTCACACCCATGGACCTCTCAATCTGCTGCCAAAAGACCTGGCATGTGTCCAGGGCTAACGGGCAGGTGTAGTGGGGCCACCTGGGAATGCCACCCATCACCTCCCTTTCTCCTGATCTCAGGTATGGTGTGTGCTGCTGTAGCATTAAAAAAAAAAAATAAAAAAATTCAAGCTTTTGCAAATTCATACTTCACACACGGGAAGAATGGTAGTGTGGCTTGCGTTTAATGAAAAACTTAATTGATAACTTTAGTTGAATCCACATCTCCTAAATCACTTTTACTATAGCAGCCTCCCTCTTGTCATCTGAACTGCCTTCTGGGCAAGACCCTAACCTTCAGTTGTCATGGTGCCTGGTGCTGTGAGCACCCTGGGATGGATTTCAGGCTTCTCACCCCCATACGTTTCAGCCTTCCGTGAAGAAAGGAGGGAAAGTCCCCTTTGGGGAATCCTTTAGGAGGGGTACCAAGGTCCGAGTATGGTGGTAAGTATTTTCCAAGGCCGTTGGCCCGGAAACATCCTTTAATCACCAAGTAGGAAATCTTGTTTTAAATAATGAATTTTCATATTAGTTTGTGTTTTTACTTTCTATTAGTAGTGGTTGATGTCCTGCTGCTGCTAGAATGGTTCCAGTGTGTTGATTTATAGCTGGGTATAGTGTTAAGACTAAACCTAGTACATTTAGCTAGTTCTGAAGATACTCATTAGGCATTTATATATAGTGGACTTTGATTATTCAGAGTCACATTTTGTTGCAAACAAAATAATAGAGACATTCGTGTACTGGATAACTGATTACAATGTTTTTGAAGACTTTTGGATGGAAACTGGAAATCAGCTAAAAGTCATGAGAGCATTGAAGAGTTTGGGGTTTCTAGATGAGTTAAATGGACTGACAATAAATGTGCTAGCTACTGAAGGTGTCCAGCTTGCAGTGTTTTCATGAGGCATATAAAATGTGTCATTGCAAAGATACTGTTCTGCCTCAGCATCACAGAAATTTCTGTCAGGTTTTCACTTTGTAAAGATCTTATTGATGCAGTACGTTAAATGGTGTGAAGAGGATAAGAAATTTAGGCTCTAACACAAGTGGTTGCAAATTAATATTTAACATTTTTAATGTGTATTTTTCTTTAAATATTATATGCATAGAAATAAAAAATATTTTTTATTCCTCCTTTAACTGACTCAGTCCAGCTAGAACATTGACTGGTGTGTCCCGCTGTCTGGCCAGACTCATAAAGAGAGAGAAATGCCTGAAGCAAAACATTAAAAAACAGAGAGCTGTGGTAGAGAACATTCAATTCAGACTATAAAAAATAGCACAAGATCTGAAGATACTGAAGTGACTGTGGGTTCCTATAATCTTGGATACATATGATGAAGCTGATACAAAACACAAGAAGAAAATGTCTCGTAGTAAAGGTTACAAATGGGTATTTTTCCTTATTGTGCTGCTCTCTAGTTTGACCGGATTGATGCTTATTTCTTGTGAGGGACTGAGCACACCTTGTAGCAGGGAAGCTGGGCTGTGGTAGGCTGCTGCTGCAGAAATGGCCACTGTGAATCAGGATGTTGCTGCTTTTATGCTGGAGGTCACTGTCCCAGCCGTAACCTTCCTCTAATAACCTGAGGTTTAAATTCAGCTGCTTGGTTCTGCCCTGACACAGATGAATCCTTATGCTGTCCATTTTACTAAGTGGGCAGAGGGCTGCTAACAGGCAGCTGAAGGCCAGCAACACGTTCTTGTGCAGCAGCAGCTTTTGCTGTTAATTTGATAGGGACCTTGAGCAGAGCGTAGCCAAACCTTGTGCCCTAGGTGCTTTGAGCTAGAAGATCCAGAACACATCTTAACTCCAAAAGAAATACAATTTCCAGTCAATAGTTCTAGTAAGAAAAGACTGTTGCCTTCACTTTTGGACTGTATTTCATTAGATTTCTTTGGTTTATTGCTCTCTTCTCTGGTGTTTGCAGCTCCTCTGAATTTATTCTCATCTTTTCAGATTAATGTTTTATTCTCAGAAGGATCTACAAGTTTTATCTTTAAAAGGTGGAACTAGATGCCAGAAAATTGCATTGCCATCGTCTTTGTAAATCATAAAAATTGCTATCAAGGTTTTAGCCTGTACCATGTGAACACTTTCATAATGAAGTACTCCCCAAACTTCAAAGGCAAATGAGTCAGTCAAGAACATCAATGCATTACAAAGCCTAATGCAGAAGAAGATTCTTTTCAGGCCTGTTAGGAGGTATTGCAACGATAAAATCAGTAGAGAGAAGTCGATCTGTTCCAAGAATGTCTTGTGCATTGCCTATTTTTGTCCATGTCTGGCCAGAAGCCATTTTTCGCAAAGAAAACTATTTGTCAGATTCAGTCATGTAAAAATGATTTCTTAAATTACGCTGGGCTATCAGCTAGCGGATTTACCCAGGAGTGGAATCTCTTGGGTAGATGCTATCTGTAAGTTTTGCACATCGTCTGAGATGTGTTTTGGCTATAAAATATAGATAAGTTTAATTAAACTAAATTAGTTTTGCTGAGCAGTTTTTAAAGTCCTTTCGAGTTGAGAAGTAGCCGTGCTGAGATTACTGCTGCATTAAGGGGAAACTAATGAGCACTGTTCTCCTAATCACGTATGGGATCCTGGAGGAAGATAATGTTCCTGGCTATGGCCTCTCCGGAGCTGCAAAAGTCCTCTCTCATGCACAGCTTGTCCCTCTGATGCTAAACCTAAGCTGTTGTGAAAAAGCCATGTGTAAGTACAGGCTGTAAATTGAACTTGCTGTTACCGGTGTTGATATGCTTCAGCTTATCACACTTCCGGTGAAATGGAATTTGGCTCTTTTTTTTTTTTTCAAGTACATCATATATACATTGTACTGCACTTTGTAAGGAAGTAAAATGGCTCCTCCAATCTTTATGTTTAATGGCCATACTTATATGATCCTTCCCACCAACTGCATTTGAATATACTGAAACCCAACTTGTTTTTATTCCATGAGCTCAGGGAAAGCTAATGACTACAGATTAGGAACTAATTTAAGCTTGCTAGTCACCACAAATGTCTTACAAATTGCATCTCAGCAGGTTACAGGTTCTTTATGCCACTGCCCTGAGTACAGTTTTTGTTTATTTGGAGATGTTACGAGGCCTTTGTGGAAAACACTGGAATTTGGTTTTGTTTTTAAGAGAACTTTGTGTTCCCTTCTTAAAGCAGATACTAATGCGAGCAGATACTAGCAATGAGGTGAGTCCGTTCCAGTACGCTCTCACTTGCACTCAGGAGCTTGCTGATGTGCTTCAAACTGATGCCCTGACTTGTCAATAAAAGGTCTGCTCATGGGGGGGCAAGTCTGCCTTGCCCTGGGTCTGAGCCAGTGCGAGCTCTGCCCCGGCTTCCAGCCCTGCACAGGCTGATGCAGTGGCTAAAGCCTCGCATATGTAGCTTCTTTTATGACTCCCATGAGAGGTGGTAGAAAGCCTCATAAAGCCTCCATGGAGCCATTTCTGACTAAGATGACAACAGTCATGGGGCTTACGTTATACAGGAAGCATGACTGTCCAATTGGGTGTCAGGGCTGTGCTGGTGTGCACACCCAGGGTGGGACAGGGTTCCTTCCTTGTGTGGTCCAGGCACCCCCCGGCCGTGCTCTGCTGCGATGAGGTGATGGAGTGTCTGGAGCCCATGGGCCAACTTGAAATGAGACAATTGACTGAAACTTCACAATTCAGTATTTGACTCCAGGTAGGAATTTTGGACCGTGCTAGAAATTTTCCCCAAGGCAACTCCTGCTGTGTCCAGTCCAGGCAGTATGCCCGCATTAACATCCTGGGGGAAATGTCCCAGAGACCTGCCTAGGTTGTTGTATGCGGTTAAGATGTATAAATAGCTGATAGAAAATGTTCCTGCAGAAATGATTGCACAGGACAGTCTTTTGTATGTATTAAAGATATTTAAAGGACATTTTGTATGTAGCTAGGTACATCAATAGCAGTGAATTATGCATGTAGAAGGATAGTCACAGTACCAAGACCAATTAGATGCCAAGAACTGAGCAAAACAGTGCTTGTAAGGATTCTCTCCTGATCTAGCTGAAGATACTGCCCCAAGGACCCACGCAATGGAGACTTGTTGCCACCAGAAAGCAGATGATATCCAGTTGGGAGATTTGATTCCGCATGTGTTACTCTTTGCCAACTTCCCAATAATTTAGGTTTTTTGCTTTTAACAAACACTCAGAGTGTCTGTGCAACTCTAACCAGATTGGTTTTGGCTGAAATGATCATCAGTGCATGCAGAGAAAGCAGAGAAATGCTGGGAATTCAGTAAATGATTTGGTGTCATCCCACACAATATCACACACTCAAATGACTGCAGGTCAATGTGCTGATGGATCCTGTTCCCTGAAGGGAAACCAGATGTCCTGCTCACAATGCCCAGGTCATGGTAAAGGGCACAACTCCTACATGGGTCCTGCTAAACCTGCCCTCAGTGATCCTGAACTTTGTGGATGGTTGTGTGATGGTGACCTGGGACATGGTTAAGAAACACAATAGTAAATAACCAGTGAGGTCATGGTGAGCAGCAAACATCCTGTTTAACACTGAAACGCACAGAGGGGTGCACATTTCTTCCTCCAAGAGATAGAGAATTATATTTGCCTCTATTTGACTATTTTTTGAGGTTTCCTCTGTAAATCTCTCCATCCTACATCAGGAAAATAAGAACATCCGATAGCCTGGCAGGGAGCTATCAAGCTTGTTTTTGGCACCCTGTTGCCAAAACTCTCCCTTCCCTCTGACAGGGGAGACACAGTCCCTCGCAAGAGCGCAGGGCTCTGGCTGACGTCCCTTGACAAACCTGTGTGCTGCAATGTAAGGCAGTGACAAGGCGACATGAGGATGTCAGCTGTCAGGGACTGGGCCAGGGGCTTTCTTTCAAGCATACATCCTCACTGACAACTTTTTTTTTCAACTCCATAAATTTGTTTTTGTAATCTTACACCTAGCAGAAAGCCAACAGAGGGAATTGCAAGGGATCAGCATGCCGAGGAAGCTCAGCTTGCAGAGGAAGGGCTCCTCTGCTGCCTTCCCTCGGGCTGTGCCCTTGTCCAGCATCTGCTCTCTGGCTGCTGGGATAGATGGTCCTTGACCCATGCAGCTGTTCAAACAGTCATCTTTATAAAGATGGGTTCTCCAGCACAAGGAATCAAGTGTGCTGGGTAGGATGAAGAGCTTGCATTTCTTAAATATATGTAAGAATGCGCTAATCTAGTTCCTTGTCTGGTGACTAATTAAGCCCATTTACTCTTTCTGCCTCTTCTTATAGATGTTGATACATTTTTTTCAAACTGATTTGCTTCTTCAGCACCTCGTTTCGGCATAAGCAATACCAAGCTGTTAGTGACGCAGAATTGCCTGGCTAAAAGAGCAGCTCTCCTCCAGAAATTTGCTAAATAAAATGAAAGGAGTATAAAATTAAGCTCTCTTCCCCGCTCCCCCTCCCCCCTACTGAATTTACCCTGCTAAGCATCGGTTCTGTTCTCTATTTCATGTGGTGGAGGCAAAGGAGTGCAGGACTTGGCCGCCTTCAGCTTGCAGCAAAACCCCTCTGCCCAGGGCTGAGCAGCTGCCACAGTCCCACCCTGGCGGGACCTGGACAGTGGCATTGCTCTGCTAAGGGAGGGCACCGGGAAGATGCCTGACCCCCTGACAGCAGTGTCTGCAGCAGTGTGGGGTTTGCACAGAATGAATGTCACAGAAAAAACCCAAGTTCTGGGAGACCCTTGGCAGTATGAGGAGTAAGAAAATACCAAGGAGAGTGAAGCCAGAGGGGGTGTGACGTTGGGGTGGGAGGTGGCCAGCGTCTTCTCCTGCCTCCTGAATTTTGCCTCGGCCCCTCAGAGGTAGCTTGGGTAGGTTTGGCCATGGCGGTTGCCTGCTCTGGAGCGGCTGTTCCTGTCCTGCAGGTGCAGCTGTAGGGGACAGACATGTGCAGTTATCCCCAGGGCTCCCACGGCAGCCAGTGCCCACACAGTCGTTTGGTCTTTTCCAAAACTTGATCGAATCCTCTGTGGTCATTTGACAAGTGTGATTGGCCAGCTATGCCATTTTGCAAGACTCTGTGCTTAATATAAGTTCTTTCATTGCATCAGCTACTCAGAGTTATTTTGAATATTCAAAATATGACTCTCTCTGTGATAATATAAGGTCTTAGACATTTAACAATAATTCACATTCCCATTTCTGGCAGGTAATATTCAATATCTCACCTAAATATTCTCCTCTGTATTGTAAATATTAATCATTTTCCCCATCTACTCCTGACTGCCTGCACAGACAGTGAAATTTTCTTTCTGTCAGTCAAGTCATAAAGCATTAAGGGGGCAGTTTTTCTCAACTAAGTGAAAATACGAGCTTGTCTACTTAGCTCTGCAGCGATGTTAACATCCATTTTGTGTTCAGTTAATGTATGTGGCTGCAGCAGCCACAGCTTCTGCAGGAACAAGTAACACCATGAAATCGTGTACTGAGTGTTTTATTAGGGAAATGCAAAGCTCAGTGTTTGATCCTCTGTGGTAAATCATCTAAAATACCCCCCCACCCCTGCTCTCAGCCCCCTACCTCCCCATTTTCCTAGTCTGCTGTACGTTATTGTGCATTACTGCCCGTTTGATGGGCAATACCTGCTCTGGAGCAGCCCAGCAAAATGCCCGTGGTCCTCCCTGGCGAGGGGCC
This sequence comes from Pterocles gutturalis, assembly GCF_000699245.1. Taxonomy (NCBI): domain Eukaryota; kingdom Metazoa; phylum Chordata; class Aves; order Pterocliformes; family Pteroclidae; genus Pterocles; species Pterocles gutturalis. The sequence continues at coordinate 7,783 of NW_010137354.1, read as the reverse complement.
GGCGGTGGTCTGAGGGCTGGCAGGGAGCTTGTGGTGGCCCGTCCGCCCCCAGCTGCGGCGGCTCTGCCCCACGTGTTGCGGTGGTCTCTGTAACGCCCTGTTTCATTCCTGCAAGACGTCTCATCCCCTGCTGCAGCCTCCCAGCAGCAAAATCTCCACAGACTAGCTGGGCAGTCAGGCCCAATGGGCGGACTATCAACCTCTCCAGCACCTATTTACCACTGCCCTGACTCCTCTCCACCGTCTGGTTTTGTTCCCTGAACAACTGCCGTGTCCGCCTCCAAGCACAGCCCTCGAAGCCAGGCTGAGGCCCCTCTGAGGATGGCCGGGGCTGTGCAGGGCAGAGGATGATGCTGCAAACCTCCAGCAATGCTCCTGTACATGTGTGCCTGTGCAAGGATGATCTTTTCTGAAACGTGGGGTTGCTGACTCCCAGGTCAGGGTCGTGTCCTCTCCTTTCACTAGAGACAAAGCTTCCCCCACATTAGTCCTTGTGTTCTTCAAGGTCAGAGTCCACTTCCAGGGAGCTCTCGTGGGCCATCTGCAAAGTGTTAATTTGTGGTCTGTGGAGAGTGTCTTTGGTTATCTGTGCATTTATTTTATAACTGCATAAAACTTCACACCTTCATCGTGGTTCACGTGTGCTTGAATTGAGGCACGTGTCACCTCAGCACTGCCAGCTCTCCCCGTTGCCCGTTGTATGTCACCTGGTTTGGTGAAGCAGAGGCTGGTGAGTGAAGGAGCAGATGTGCCACCCAGTATCCTTGGGTGGTCTCTGGTCCACTGTGAGAACTGTTGAGAGAACATCCTGATTTTATTTTGCAACTCCAGAGTGTGTCCCTGGTGCAACAGCTGCTCTCTGGACCAGTGGTGCCCTACATGGACTCTGAACCTTCTGGACAAGCATTGGGAAAGTGATACGAGTTCTTAAGAGGCTGATGTTATGCATAGTGTAAGAAAGATTACAGAGAAAGGAAATGAACAACCATCAACTTGGAGAAAAAGGAGAAATTTTTCACTTCACTGAAAATGTTTCATTGAGTTGCCACATTATTAAGAAAACCAGGATCATGATCAGGTTAATGGATTATTACTCTATGAAGAGCAGCTTTAGTATTATGTATGGACACTAATGCAAATCTGTCTAGCATAGCTCATTTCAATTAAAAATAGGTGTCTCAGCTGCCGTTTGCCAGTCTGGGATTCAACTGCAGCCAATGAAAGTGCACAGTCTCTCCTGAGGGTTCTAAGGATCCTGTCTGGCAGCGTGTTACAAACGTTTTATGAGCAGGGTTGTTGACATCAGGTGAAGACTGAGCCAGCGACAGAGCTGGGAAGAGAACCTGGGTCTCAGTGCAATGGTCTTTTAGGTGCAAATCCTGCAGGTGCCTCTGGCTTTTGTTCTAAAAGGAGACAGCAAGGTTGTTGGGTGCCTTGGGAGAGTCTGCTGTTAATTCCCTCTTGTCCCTTCCTCTTCAGTGCCTGAAGAACTGCTGATATTAGTCTACTACCCTCGTTTAAAAACAGTAGGATGAACAGGGATCTTTCTCTATATTTATGACAGTGCTTTAAGTACTGTTTGAAGCATCTGAAAGTCAGCGGGTCAACTCTTTGAAATGTTTGGCACTTTCTGTGCCTTAAGGTCAGCAATAAAAGTCCTGCTGATTTGTTAAATGCAGAGGTGACCTCAGGGCTGATGTTTCTGAAAAAAGCCTCATTTTTGATCCCAGCTCCAGAGAAATGATCCCTAGCTTATGACCTGTCACCTGTGCTTATGCAGAGCAGCACTTACTGGTTGGAGCTTCATTCAAGGACCTATATTTAGCCAAAGTGTTGTGAAAAAAACAGCCAGTGAGTCTGTCTCAGGGGCAGCTTTGGAGAACTGCTTTCTGGGCAGTGTTTCAGTTGTATCAACAATGGTGGGGAGGCCCAGATGGACAGGAGAGCAGGATTTCAGCTACTGGTGTCACCTTATATATTGGCGCAGGTTTCTTAAAAAGTCTGTGAGAAGAAAGGAAGATATGTTGGTAACAAGACTTCATGACAGCCTTTTTCTTGTCTCAGATTTCATGCAAAGACATAATGAGAAGAGTGAACCCAGTCAAGAAAAAGGGGCTGACTGTAACCCAGCAGAGCTTGTGTCTGGGGCACGAAAGAGAGATGGGGAGGGCTGGATTCCCCGGTCTGGGAGGGAGAGAGGAGGGAAGAGATGCTCATTTCACTGGTGACCTCGTGAAGGAGGAATCCTGTTGCGGTGATCCAGGATGAGGGATGAGGTACCCTCTGGTCTAGTGCAATAATGCACACTGGCCTTGGTCCTTCAACATCCCAGTTTCTCCCAGCTTCATTGGTTTGCAATGGACTCTTGCTTTTTTCTCCCCTCTCCTGAGCTCCTTCCCATCTTGAAAGGAGGAAGCTGCCAGGGCTCTTCTGGAATACCAGTGTCAAAGCATAGTTATTCCATCAAGTCCCCTTGTATTTGGAGGAGGAATTTTTGGGGCTGTCTCCTTGCTCCCTTGCTTCCTCCAGGCAGCTAATCCCAACAGAGGACACGACCACAGAAGCACCAGCACTTAGGCACATTTAGATCATGGGCATTTAAGGCTGTTACAGCCATGGTGCTGGTCTGTCCCCTTCCGATGCAGGTTGCTTATGTATGGGCAGTGACCTCAGAGATGAAGAGCCATGAGAAACCACTGGTGGAGCTCTGCAAGGGTGTGTTAATGCTGCTCTGCCCTCATTGCTGGGAGGTGCACAACACTGCTGCGTCGTGGAGACCTGCCCTGACTCACCAGTGATGGTGGGGCTATCAACAAAAGGATGTAGAAGCTGGGCTGATGATGATGTGGCCAGCAGGGACACTTTGGGACAATTTGCTTATATGGCAAATCCCAGCCTTCAAGAGCATGAGCTGTGTAGGGATGGAGTTTGCCAGGTTGCTTTCAGCATAAGCAAGCACAGTTTGGAGGGGCCCTGTGGCCCTTTCAGTGACACAAATTGTGCACAAGTCAGGCACTGGGCAAGACTGAGCTGCAACCTTTTACTGCCCTCTGGGAGGCTGCCTGTGCTGTCCCAGAAAATGTAGTGGTTGATATACAGGAAAAAGCATTTTTGTTCACTTTAGATCACTTTGACATTTTTTCTCCATGGCTTATAAAGCGTAGTCTATCTTATACACCAAATTCTGCATGGATAACATCTCTCTACTATGTTGATGTGAACAGCAGCAAGAGCCAGGTGATGATGGGCTGCACGAGGGCTATTTGGAATTAAAAACATGTGCTGTGTAAATGGATGTGTTAGGAGGTAAGTGTGCTCAGGTCAGGCTGTGTGGTGGAATGATTTGAACTTTCTTATAGTTTTGCAAGAATTCAGCAATAGTCCGACACCAACAGAAATAAATCTGTAAATTAGCAGGGACACATTGATGGCTTTCTCATCACTTGATTGGTGGCCTTGCAAAGCTATTTTCTGAATTTAGTGGAGAAATTATCTTTAAAGGAGGGAAAAGTACTTCTTAGTTTTCTGGCACACTTTGACTGTAGTCATACATGTGGAAATGAAACTGCAAAGGTGACTGGTTAATTTTACCAGCCTGTGCCTTTTGTTTAGGAGCAGTTTCTGTATTTGTTATTCTTTCAGGAATTTGCACTTGGTACATATGCAATTCAACTGCAGAAGTAATTGCATAGAGTCACAAAGGGGTCATAATTCATTGTAATGTTAAAAATGAGAAGCTATTCAAAGCTGTATATTTTGGAGAGAAAACAGAAAGGTCCTTTATCTATGAAGCAGATTTGGTCATGGTCTGAAACTATTCAAGGCAGGACCCTGCTCTGGAGCTACTGTAGGCAATAGCAGCATGCGTTAGCCTCGAATGTAGCCCCTGAGCTCACTCCAAGTTCATTTTGCTTTCTTTCCTGAAGCAAACAACAGGTTTGTCACTGAAGTTGGTGGCTGGCAAGACAAGGATGCAGAAACTCTTGGAATGAAACAAAGGACTGATTTGGCATCTGCAAAACCTGAGCTCAAATGTGAAAAAGCCATCCTAATCCTTGCTCAGGTGCTGGTCTTAATTATTGTTTACTAAACAGAAGAGAGGCTTTGCCAAATAGAAGACACAGATCCAGGCAGGCTGTTTCTGAGCCCATCCTCCACTTAGAAGAAATGTGCAGGGCAGGTGACACCAGTGGCCATGTCCCCAGAGGGGTATTTCCAGACTCTGAGCAGCAGCCTGGGAGGAAGGGCCATTTGGAAGGACTTAAAAGGGGACAAAACCTGCTTTCCTGGCCCGAGAGACTTCTGTGGTGTCCCTTCTCTGTCCAGAAATACAGCTGGTGGCTAGCAGCATCGCCCCGATGGAGCTGTGTCAGTTTAGACTAGCTGTGAGTTTGTCTGCTCAGTATATTAATATGAAATGTGAGCAAAATCCTGGAGTCTTCAGTGCAGGAGATGAAGAGACTGGAAACCAAAACAGGTAGGCATGGCCTGGGAGCAGGGGAAGGTGGGTAAAGGGATGCCCTGTGGTGGATGCTGGGCTCTGAGTACTTTGAAGCCCTTTGGTTCATGGTAATCTGTGGTGTTATTGCCCTGCCTGTGAGCTCGCTGCTGCTTCTCAGTGTATATTCAAACACTTCATACTAATCATCATTTACTGCGAGCAGTAATGCAAATGTGTTCTCACCAGCAAGATGAGAAATCTGCGTTGTCTCAGCTTTTTTTCTGGTTTGACAAGTGCTTTATAGCAGGCGATAACAGGCCCTGACACAGCTGAGACACTCTCGTAGCACTTTGTACCTCTGTCAGTTTAGCTGAGCTGACTTGTGATCCCTTTTTAGGGCTGATGAGAGATTCTTCCAGGATTTTCCTTTGGTGTGTAGAAGCTTTTCTGTGAGATGTTTTCAGTGGCAGCAACATCTTGTTTGATCCCCAATCGTGTATCCCGGGCAGTGTTGCTCTGAGAGCGAGGCTCTGCTAGGCTGGAGCTCCCGCCTGCTTCCAGGGGCATGGGTGACCCCTAGGACCACGCAGCAAAACTCCTGTTGTCCCTGGTAATGGAACAGACCCAAGTGAGACTCAAAAGGAAGCATAAATGCAGCAAACCTGGCTTCTAGGAGTTTCAGACACTGCTCAGATGGCCATGAAATATATGGGACTTCTAGAGAGGTGAACATGAATAGCCACTCTCTTATGAGGGAGTGGGAGCAAATGCAAATCCCTCTTATGAGCAGAGGGATTGGGAGCAAATGCAAATTTTTGTTATTTTTTGTGGTTTGTTTTTTTTTTCCTGGTGTTGCATCACATTTCCTTGGCACCAAGGTAGGGCTAGGAGATAGCTCCTCAGAAAAATAAAGATTGTTTTGTCATGTAATGCATAGTTTGACTCTCAGGACAGTGATTAGCTACATTAGTGGTATTGCTGCTGTTACACAAGTGTCATTTCTCTGCAGTGAGAAGTACCAGAAAGAAGTTTGCAACTGTTGAAAAATGTTACTTGAAAGTCTACAGTTGGGTTTGTCTGGTTTGGGGTCTTCTTCAGCACTAATAACATTTCTTTAATGATTGGTCCCATTAAAATAGATTAATTTGTCAGGAAAATAGATTGGTGGCTATTTAATATCATACAGTTGTATTGATCTTCTAGAAGCTGAGGGGATGGCAGCTTTCATCATTGGATAGCACATTAACACCTTAATTGATATATTCTGAAAGCTAATTAGAGGCCAGCTGGATTCCTTATGGGAATAATATTTATTTTTGATGTTGACAAAGTGCTTCAAAGCACAAGTCATATGGTGTGATTTAACAGTGATTAAAACTTGGCTACAGACATAGACAACTTGAGGAAACTGCCAAGCAGCCGAGACTAGAAAGAGTGAAGACCTAGATGTGTATAATTACTTTGTGCTCTGTCACATATACACACATCTCCGTCTATCTATCAGTCAGTGAAATATCTGGAGAATGGTTGCAGCACTTTAATTATTCACTGTCAATCACCTTCTAACCAGCACTGACATGTGTGCGTGTGCGTGCCATGTGCAGCCTTGTCTAGAAACTCTTTGGAGAAGAGGTTATTAAGGTCACACAGACAAGTACAGGTGAATCAGGAAACGTTAACTCTTCCAGCCGTGGTATCTTACAGTGCAGTTTCTCTGATACCGTCATGTTTCTCACCTTACAAAATGTAACAACTATTTTTTCCCATAACTCATGTATCCCATCTCTCGTACATATGCTTCCTGCTGCTCACAGGGGAGAGAAAGAGGGAATGACATGGGAACTCTGTCACTACAAAAACCCTCTGGCGAGCAGACAGGGTGCCTGGGGTGGTTAGCTCAGATGTAGCCATCTGCATCTCATCAGATGATCTCATGGTTAATTTTGTGCTGTCTGATCTTTTATATATCTGCCTCCCAATTTGCTATGAAGAATTATCTTTCCAAATTTCCTCCAGTGCTTTGGATGACTCTAGCAAAGAATTCCCTGCTTTTTCAGTTTATTACAATTGATTTTTTGTTTTATTTCTCTAGAGGGGAGGTGTTCATGATGACAAGGTTAAAGGGTTTAATTGAAAATTGCAGGTGAGCTTTACCCACAGCATGTCTGTTCTCCTGCAAAGAACAAAGCCAAGAAGCCCTGCCTTCTCCTTGTGTGCTTCTGCAGGGTCTGCTCTCAGCCTCTCATCCACAGACTGAACCTTTCTCTTTTTTTTACTACTGGAGGCTGTGACTGTTTTTCAATTTTCTTTCATTCTGGCAGGTACAAGCTCTATCTGTTCTTCTGTAATTGATTCCCGTTCTCATTTCTCTCCTCCTGCCTTCAGACGAGCTTTGTGCTCTGCAGAGCTCTGTCAACATCTGCAGCCAATGAAGCTCTTGCCTTTGCAGCAGCTGCCTCTGTCCGGCTGCCAGTGCCTGCCCCCAGCATCCCGGCCACTGCCTGTGCTTCCTCTCCTCCCATGGGCCCCACTCGTGCCGTGAACTGCACCGACACTTGGTGGGATGTCTTCATTCATTTTTATAGTACCGTGTCCTGCTCCTGTGCTGCTTTGTCTTCGAGAGTGGGCAAACAGTAGGTGTGTGCTTGGGGCAGGCTGAAGTATTTGCCAGTGTCTCTGACACAGGATGAGTTTCTCACTTTCCGATCTGCTTACCTGCAGCAGGTAACTCAGTTCCCCAGGCTGGTCTGCATCTCTTCCTGCTGTAGTAAGGTCACTTATCCAGGGTAAGGAGCCGAGCAGGCACTAAAGGAAGTGCTCGCCAGCTCCTGCAAGCTTGGCTACCATCCTATGAAGTGAATTTATCTTAATTTCTGTGCTGCTTCTGCTGTACCCTTCTTGACTTTGTCAAATCCCAGCAGCGCCTCCAGGAGCTCCTGTCAGGGAGAGTGTCTGAAGGAGCAGCACTGTCCTGCAGGGGACATCCCTGACCACAGGTGTCAGTCCCCTGCTCTGGCAGGTGGCTGCAGCATCCTCTTGAGACAATGCTTCTTCCTTTCTGCTAATACTTGTCCTCTTCTCGCTCTCTAGATGTAATCTCATCTCCCTTGATGCTTGGGGCAGCTGCAAGAGGAGAGAGAATCTCATCAACATTTACAGAAAGTTTTTCTGTTTCTGCCCAACTGCAAAGAATCATAAAGAAAATATTTTGTTTCTATTAGTCCGGGCAAGGAATTTGTTTATGAAACTAAATTCGTCTTTTCTCCTGGCAGTGCTCTCTTTTGGTAAACCTTCATGAAGCCAATATTATCACTTGACAAGTGGTGTTCCGCAGGGGTCAGT